>NW_027287079.1:10000-129726 GCF_022747635.1 Hetaerina americana | reverse complement strand
TTCTGTGCAGATGTACAATAGTAATCTGCTTTGCGCCAGAAATTTAAAGACCTATGATTAAGTTTGGATTGCACGTGATTAAACATTAGGAATCATTTGAGAAATCCCACCCTGAGTAGTTTCTCTGCCTTCTTCACATTGTTTTCACTCTATGAAGTACCTTATCAATATCTCCAAAACGGATGCGAGGACTCAAATCCATCGAAATGGTCTCAACGACTTGGCAAAAGTTGACAACGTCCGTTTTAATTCGATGGGGCTTGATTATCTCTGTTCGCAATCAAACTCCGTCCTCAGACTCCGAAATTGACATTAGGTCGTCAGAGCTTTGGCCTTTTGGCCCCTTGGACCTTTGACCATTTTACTCTTAGACCTATTCTTCCGTTTAAATTATTAAAATGGACGTAGACATCATTTAGCAATAAAACACGATTGTTTATTGTTTTCAATTTATGAATAGACAGGACGAAATATTTTCCTCGCAGATATTTTGAATCATTAGCATTTCACGAGCTCAATGATTTACTATATATCTATGGCAGTCATCATACAAGTTAATATATACACGCGTGAGTTCAAATTTTATAGTTTTTTTATATTCAACTCAAAATATGATTTTTCAATGAATAGCAAGAGGCTACATAATTAAGGACACGGGAAGCGGATGAAGACTCGGGTTGTCAAAGTTAGGGAAGTGAGATCCTATTTTCAGTCCACAGACGTGCTTTCTAACGTACACATAGTAGAAATGATGAGAGCGACACAGCAAAGGCTAGGGGGAAGAATAGGTAGGCATGATGCAGAATAAGTCGGTTACATTTGCGAATGATGAAGCTTTAGTTAATCAGTCGGCCAATGCGTGCACTGAAGCAGCGTGTTGGCCTAACATAAGAATGGCAGTAAGGAGAAGGATAAGGATAAAGAGATTATAAAGGAATATATATTATCTGAATAATTGCGTTAGAAAAGACACATTAACAGAGGAGAAAATTGTCAGAACTCCTTCCAGTTAATATGCAAAGAAATATTATCAGACTACCGTAATAAAAATGGAGAAATAAGCTTGGTAAAAAGAATGTCAGGGAGTGGAGTAAGAGAGTAAGTTAGCACGGAAAATTTTATAAAACTTAATTACTATGGCATTAAATCTTAATATCTTCATAAGAACAACCATCGTTTTCAACTCGAATGTAGGCTTGATAGGTAAAGGTAATCCTCAGTTATTACGTAAGGCTTCGTCATCTTATCGTTTCCTAAATGAAAGGCCTTCCGTTCAAATCATGAAACTGAATGAAACAAAGAGCAATTAGAATTACAACAAACTATAAATAGTATGACGCTAATTTCATCACATTTGGAGAGGCAGATCGCTATGGCGATTAAATACGTTTTACCCATACAGATTGAATTAAAAAATATATAATATCTGGAAAGGATAATTTTCTTGATGCTATCTAAATCATAAACCAATGCCTACTTCACTGAAGCTTTAGTTTTAGAACTTTATTTATTTCGTTACGATACAGCGTCTTTATGCCAGGTGAGTAACAAAAGATGCAAAACAGATACATCTTCTTATTATAAATACAATCGGCAAGTAAATTTTAGAAAATCTTATTAATATCCAACAAAGGCCAAGCTGCCAAATGCATACGACGCAGATGCTTCAGAATACGGTAAAACCTGTCAATTCCCCACAGAGGTTCACTTACATGCCAGATGGCCACCGTCATTGCAGCCTTGTAAGCTGTATGCACGTTTTCTCAAAGAATAATTTTAATGAATACTTCAGTAATTCCTTCAAATTCTTCGTTACTATTATTTACGGACTTCGATCGCTCTGGATCTAATGATTGTGTACTTATTTGAATTTCGTCTCGAAATCTGGATTTAGAGTTGGCAATATTTTTGGTTGCCCTTGGCACCATTCGCCAGTGTAAAAAAATTCAAGGCGCACATCTTGCTCCATTAATAACCCCCAAAACAGCTAAAAATCCAAAGTAAGTGTCCACGCCTATTAGAATATTTAAACTCTCAGAAAGATTTCATCCCATATCCTTTTCTCCCCCTCTTCCAGGCATTAATTCTAACAAATAAACAGAAATATTAAATGCCAAAGCCAATATGCATTGTGGAATGCCTATAAAAAGATAAGCGCCTTTATGCCGTCACCGATGATTTGATACGATACTAGGCGAGACATGCAGTCGTGATGACGTGAAACTTTCTAACTAAAGATCGTACGGAGAGTTGGAGTTACCGTAGGTTCTGACCTTTTGGATAAACAAATATTTCAACGTTTTCATTTGATTATTTGACAGTAGGAAACTGGTCAAATTGGAAATTTAGCACCAAATGCTCTAACTATTAACCTAATCCCTTGAATTCGCTTCCCGATACCCTTCCATTTCCATTTTTACCTGTGTTCCTTGTCATAAACATTTGGTTAGCTGGTACGGATTATTAGTTAGTAGGTTGGCAACCAGATACATTATTACGTTGCAAACATTAATTAGTACTTTGGCTCAGCCACTTTTTTTATTCACATAATTACACAATGATAATTATTATGTGTTTTATAGCATCCTGCTTTACGATTATAATATTATCCAACCGACTTTGGAATCAAGTAATTTAACGCTTAAAATCTCATAACTTAAAAATATTTAATATCATTTCACTATCAATCCAAATATTCTAGGAAGGGAATCTCAATTTTCTCTGCTATCACGTTATCCTTCTGCCACAACCTTCTGATAGTCCTTTAAGGAGGCCACGGAATATCCCGTCGCCATCCAACCTCGGGAGATCCCGAGACCCACCGCGCACCGTCCCGTCCTCCCCCGGCCTTTCCCGCCGTGTACGGCGGCAACACGACGCCGAAGTGCCGGGAATATTCCCCGTCCCTCACCCGCCCACTCACAACACACTATCCGCCCAAAAGTATCCTCGAGTGAGCCCCTCGCTCTTTTTGTTTGGTTCTGTAAAAGCACATGCGATAAGGGCACGGGAAAGCACTTTAATGCGGACAGAGGGAGTAGGGAGAGTGAATAGAGTTTGCTTGACGCTCAAACTCTTGTCCCAAAGAACGTTTAGAATAAGAAAAGAATCGAGCATTAACGAACAACCTATTTTAACAATTTGTCGTCCATCCTTATGTTGGGCTTCGGGATTCCAGACTCGGCTTCCAAAGCGCAAATGATCACCCAAGTTGAAATAAGATAATATTTTAATGTGCATCTAAGATAATTGGTAAGAACAATTAAGGGCTAAAACATACATAAGAATCCCTTCACTCGTTCACACATGGCCTTCAAAAGCATATGCTATAATAAATATTCTTATCTGATGAATAATGATACCTGAAATCCTATGGACACAATATCGATGATAAATATAGCATCGTATTGACCAAAATAAGACATAGAACTGCCGAATGCAGCTTATGTCGAATTTTGAACTTAAACTAATCTTAACAAGCACTCGAGATGCATAAAAGCATTATATTATTTCGCCATAAAGACTAACCAAAGTAATATTAAGAAAAAGAAATTAATTACTTGTACAATTTCTCATTTTTTAAAGCATCATTTGCAGTATTGGTTAGGCATAATAGCCATTTGTTAGTGGATTAGTACTCAACAACTAGCCAATTAAATTTACCTCCAATACATGAAATCCAACTAAAGTTTTCGCAAAATCAAAAAATCTGCGAGTAACTGAGTGTTTGATACAGTCTACCGTGACGAAGGATAACAAATAAAATCCATAAGAGTTGTGTAAAATGTAGAAAGGAAGTTTCGGAAAAAAGGCGACTCCTTATCATTTTCAATTAACTAAAAAAATATCCTTCGTCATCTAGGAGGGATTTAGTCGGTATGACTGAAATCCAAAACCCGCAGTGCATGGGATCAGTTGACTAGACTGTAGTAGTGAAATAAGAAAAAGCTCCTTATAATGACTGGTCACAATGACATTTAGAATTCCCCTACCCAAAGACAATTCATGGATACGTATAATATAGAGTTTAAGAAGACACAGCGTAATGCCAATAACAAAACTAGATGTAGAAAAATGTTAGTGTAAATTAACCAGAATGAATGGCCCACTAATAGCGAAGAGCCTAAAATACTCGTATTTGTAAAATCAGTTCGTTTTTCCCATCTACGAGTATTTCATGTACTCATTCGAGTGATCCATCTCTCGAAGCTACACGCCGATTAAGTACTCCTTGAAGCGTGCACGAACACTGTTATAATTAAATTAGGTGAATAAATATTTTGGCACTTGGCTATATTCTACGGGAAAGTTTTCTGTCACATATAAAATTGTTTCTAGAGGACTTGCATTTGACCCGCAATTGACCCGCGCCTTTGACAAACAGGCCGCTGATGTTTCATCATTCTTATGCTTCCTCTCCTCCATCCACGTCCGGTGTCCTCTAGCACACCCCCCGCCACGCGCCCCTCATGGTACGTATCATGCAGGGCGGGATGCACACGTAGTCCCCTCCTCCCCCCCTCTCCACCCCCCTCTCGCATTTTCCAACGTCGTCTGGACTTTCGTTACCCCTCCTCTTCACCCCCCTCCCCTATCACCTCCTCCTGCACATTCTCTCCAGGGAGTACACCCACCTCCTTTCTCCTCCCCCCGCCCGAGAGACCTCCCGAGCACTCTCCCTCCCCACCCGCTCGCTTAACCCTCGCTCACAACTCTCACCAGCCCCCGAATCCCTCTACCAAGATCCGACAGTCCCATTCCCGTCGCCGGATGATTTTGTTCCCCGTGGCAGACAGCGTCGCTGAGCCCGAAAACTAAAACTCTATACACCCCTTCTTCCATCCAGAAGATCTTAAACCGCCATCCCTCCCGCCCCCCCCTATCTACTCCCTGTTCCCTTCCCCTTTTCACGACCCCAGACCTGCCTCCCCGACTACACTGTCGGGGTACACTGTCTATCCACACCCTCTTGTCTCAATTAAGATATTCACGTGTAGGGTGGGGAGACGAAGGGGCGGGGGATCAGGAGGGACCAGGGTCCGATTTTTTTTTGCGCACGTCTCAACATCGCGCGCGGAGGGTTGGAACGAAAAAAAAATATACCGAAATTCCGCCGCCTCTGCGCAGAGAAGCAAAAATGGCAGACACAATTTCATTCATCAATACTTTGGATGGATACGGAAAAACCCAAGGAGCGAAAAAAATTATCGGGAAAAAAGCGAGGCAAACGGGCATCTCAAATTTTCGTGTCCTCTATTTAAATGCAGACGATTCCTTAAGAAACGACTTTCTTCTCATATTCTGGGTCGTGTTTATCAATATTTCCTACCGTTGTTAGGGGAAAAGGGAAATAAATTTCCAGAAATTTTTCATCTCGCAATAACCTTAGTATTATTGTGCTAACACTTCTTTGTGCTGACTTAAAGTTTATGAAATAGTTAACATATATTCGTAGACGACAGTCAAATTATGCCATAAATAAATAAGGAAATTAATTTACGAAAAAAATGTCATGAAAATTTTAGTTAAACCAGATGATACAATTAAAAACATGTAAAGAGAAAACGCCGAATATTTTTTCGAGTCGAGACTTTTAATTCATATATATATATATATATATATATATATATATATATATATATATATATATATATATATATATATATATATATTTAGTGATGAATACTCATTAAAAGCAACATGGAACAAATAAACATTTTGATTTCCAAGATATTTGTATTTTAAAGGAAATTGGCATTCGATTTCATTCGTAGCGTGACTTTGGACTCGTTTTCTCCTCAATTAACCTCACTTAATCCACTGGCTGACTAGGCGCAAAAATTGAGGCCCAACGTCTAGGACTGTAGTTCTGAATGCATGTACTTCGCGTGAAAGCAGGTCAGGGTAAACCTTTCGGCGACGATATCCTTTTGGTCACTTAGCTGCCACCTCGTGGTCATTTATGATACTATATGGAAGTAGCCGTTTCACTCTAAGTAACAAAATAGTCTTAATAGATGGCAGCACAATGCGCAATAACGTCTGCAGCTGAACGATCATTTGAGGCCGGCAATTTGCAAATTATCTCCTCTTAACAAGTATTTTACTATTCCCATTACAAAGTGATGTTCATGCAGCGCATAATTTTATTTGTTTTCAATAATATAAGAATTTCCTTCAATATTCGTATTTCGATAGCTTTTCGGTCATAAAATTAATAAGATCATGAATTACAGTCATGACTACCTGCCGAATTTGGAGATACATTATTCTTCAAATGTCATAGACAATTTTCACCTAATATCACGAAACAAGCAAAATAAAAGAAGTGAGCCCTTAAATAATGTAAGGTTTCTTTCTTAAATATGACAATATCACCCTCGTAACTCACTGTAGGCTACGGCCCATGTGTAAATACACGGAAAATATAAAAACAAAACCACACACACCCACTATTTATTTCGTGAACAAATGAATGAATTCGCCAGAGCTTCGATAGTGTTAGTAGGTTCGTCATTCCATTTGCTCAATAAAAATCATCTTTGTTAACTACCAAAATTTAATTAAGTGATTTAAAAAATTAATAACGTGAAAAATTATCATTCCACCTTGCAAACGTGTGGCTATTTTTTTCTAGGGAGTCACCTTTAAATCACCGTGAACTGACGTAAACAATTTAAAATCAATTTTCATGAAATTAAAACATCTTATTTATGTCTGAAAAAATTTTCAGTGCCATAAATTTAATTTTTACAGCTATGGAATTACTCGAATAGAGTTAAGTTCAAACGTTGGTAACTCCCCACTGGCCAATACCAGCCGTTACTACAAAGGAAGATGGCAGGTATCACGAAGGAAGATCTGCGGAGAGAAATAACCGGTAAATAGTGATTTTAATTGTTTTAAGGTATTTTGTGCGATGTAAACTATCCAAATGAGCTGTACAAATTATTTTCCATCGATTTAGCAGAAAAAACAATGTAGTTCATTAGGCATTTTCTAGTAATTCTCTGATGAAAACCGGGACTCTGATATGCTATATATTGAGTAGGATATGCGTCTTGCTTGTGTAGCCCAAATGGCTTCGGGACGCTACCGAAATGCACCCAAGCATCCTTACCTGTGAAAGTGTTATTAAAATCGTGCTCTTATTGGTAGTAATGGATTTACATGCCTAAATAAAGCTTTATTTTACCATAATTCACAAAAAAATTGCCGCTAGAATGAATAAGCGGCTTTAAATTATTTTTGTGAGGTTGTCACTTATGTCATCGTGTAAGTGCATTGGTAATGAAGAATGCTGTCGATATAATGCGTTCAACGTCACATGCATTGTATTAATAAAATTTTGAAAATGTGTTGGCCAGCGTTTAAAATTTTTAAGCTCGTGGGAAAATAATTAAACTAGGAATTTCGCCGTAATTTAAGGCTTGTGTTTTCTAGGAGTTTGCTTTTCGAGAATCAATATTTCTGACAGTTAATGCTTTTATTCATTATTTTAGCTATTTTCAAAGATGCAGACCTCACATCTATGTCTGCAAAAAAGCTTAGACAGCAATTAGAGAAAAAGCTTGATATAGACCTATCTGATAGGTAAGTTCCACTGTACGAGCATGTTATTATTTGTGTTTTGAAACTAGATACACGGCCTCTATCGTAAAAATTTATTTTGGCAGAAAAAAAGAAGTTGATGATATAATGATGGAATGCTTGCAAGAGAAAAACATGAAGAGTCCCAAAGGAGATAGCAAAAAGCGAAAGGAAGCCGATGATGATGACGAGGAAGAGGAGGAAGAAGATGAGGAGGAGGACGAGGAAGAGGAGAAGGGTAAGAGGTCAGCATCAAAGAAGAAGCCTCCTGCCAAGAAGCAAAAGAAGGGCAGCAGTGATGAAAGTGACGAGGGTTCCGATGTAAGATTTAGTAATTTTCATAAAATGTGTAACACTAACTAACTTCGGTAATATATATACGTTTATAAAACTAAGCTAATTAATTAAAATCATTGTACATTTTCAGGACAATGCCAGTGATGAAGAGTATAGTCCAGTTGGTAAGAAGGGGAAAGGTGGCGGTGGACGAAAGGGTTCCAAAGGGGGTAAGAAGAAAGCCAAGGGAAGTGACAGTGATGAAGGTTCGGATGAAGATTGGGCCAAAAGTAGGCGTGGGAGCGGTGGAGGTGGTGGTGGCAATTCCACACCTGCCAAAAAAGCTGGCCGGGTATGTGAATAATAAATTATGAATATTCAATTTAATGCAGGTGCATTTCCTAATTCTAATAAAAACTTGCATGTACGTTTTGCTCCATAATGATATCCATTAAGTAGTATTATAACGGAATACATCAACTAAATTACCATATCATTTGTTGGTGTAGAAATTGATTCATGTCGCTCATCTTTCAGGGTAAGCGTGGGGGAGGAGGTGGAGGGGGTGGTGGCTGTTACACAAGGGCATACAACCTCACACCAGAACTGGCTGCTCTTGTTGGATCAGATGCTATGGCACGCCACGAAGTAGTGAAGAAGATATGGGCTATTATAAAGACAAGGAATTTATTTGTAAGCATCAAATTAAGAAAAGATTTTACTCTTTTATCTTTGGGGGATTCTGTTAACTGTTGTGGTGCAATCCCTAAAACCATAAAAAAAATAGCAAAATTTATACTTGAAAGGTGAAACTAAGTGGTAGTGTTTGATATTGTTGACTAATGGGTTTGTTTTCTTTTCTCAGGATCCCAAAAACAAACAGTTTGCCATCTGTGATGACGAACTTCTGAAAGTATTCGGTAAGTTTATGACAGACCATTGAGCACGATTAATTTTATTCCGACAGAATATTGTTTTGATGCTTTGTATTTTCACTTTTGCTTAGGAGTTAAACGCTTCCGAACTTTTGGAATGATGAAATACCTGAAGAACCACTTCGTCGATTAAAGTAAGGCAAATGGGCACAATGGAAATAAATCACTGCCTTCCTTTGTCTACACCTACATTCTACTCTTGAGGAGAATTACGAATGCAGGAAGTTGAGGTTTAATCCTCCCATGAAAATGACCTCCTATAATTGATCCCTTAATATTTTTTCCACTAAATGTATGCTGTGTAATTGTTAAATTCTTGTCCCGTGAAGGAGTTTCAAATTCAAGAAGAAATGGCATCTGTAGTGGTGTGTCAACTTGTCTTATGATGTTGATAGTTAAATTTAGTATTTTGTTAAAGACTACTAGCTTTGTGTGAATGTATGTCATTTTTACTACTTAATTTTTTTTGCTTGTTGCTAAAGGTACACATTAATTTTATGCTGGATACTTGCTGTATTTAGATGCCATAATGTTTTGTGTGTGTGTGTTCTGTACTAGACCAGGAGCAGGCAGCTTATATTATTCTATAATTCCTGCACTGCATCATAGTTTCCAATATGAGTACTGAGACTTTTTATTACCTAATGTGTGTTATTCTTAAAGTTCAGTATTGAAATGGTCAGCAAGGACTATTTTCAACTCCATGATTCTTTAAAAAATCTCGGCTGTTTGTATTCACTTATAAACTTGACTACTTTCTACGTGTTCCTAATAGAAATTAATCTTTACTTGATTGATGATTTAATTTTATGACTGATATTTATATTTGCAAAATGAGTTTAAATTAATTTTTATGACAAAGGGGCTAATATAAGTGCGTGTGTGAAGAGAGTAGGGTCTCCAGATATTGAAAGTGACTGGTAACTTTGGGTTGCTTAACATTGTAAATCCAAAGCTATAAAATGACTCTTGAATATTGTTCCCTCCAATCGACAGCTTCATTTAATTCATCAATGTTCTTCTACAAGAAAGGAATGTGTACATATGAAGTCTGCCCCTTTTTGGCAAAACATTTTTGAGTGGAAAATTCCAATTGTTTTATTACAGTTTTGTTTTGTTTTTCGAAGACTGTACTTATTTACAGATTTTGAAAGTCAACATACGTGAATGAAGCCAATAAAAATGCACCTTGTGTTAAATGTTAATTCCCTTATCTTCCCCCAAATTCCTTTTTCTTCATGCTAATATGGCTGAGGTTTTTATGCCGAAATTTCACTTTGTTGGTAAAATTTATACCGACAGGTTGCACTGTAAGCATAGCATTGTTTAAATCGCCTGATTTTAGTACTACCACCTCTACTCCAGCTTTAGTATTATTAGTGAGTATTTTTGTTAGTCCGTGTCTACCATTCACCTGGAGTTCATGAAACCAATCACTCATCCACGGGCCTGGTGAGATCAATCATGTGTGATTGCTGTCCTTGTTGCCTTCCTCTCAGCCCAAACGCATACCGTTGTGGTTGGGGAACATTGCTGGCCGATTCTCTTTTGGTCTGCGACCAGTTTTCTTTATGTGGTAATGATATATTCACCCACGCATCTTGACGCCAATGACATTTTCCAGTTTGCATTGATTTTGTGAGGCATTTCCTCATTCGGACCTGAATGAAGTAATGGAAATAATTAGTGATGCTAATTAAAGATGTAAATTTCTTTTGGGACTTGTCTGCGATGAATTTTTAAAAACATTGACTATGGGGAAAATTTGTTTGAAACCTTAAAGTAACCATACAATAATTTCAACAACTTTAAAAAAAATATAAATTGAGATCTTACCAACTGTAATGCTTTTCGTCGAAAGTCCCATTCATTCCAAGAGTAATTAGGTGAAATGTATGACTCAGTGGGATGTAGTTCTGTCTGTATTGCAGATTCTGTGCTAGAAATTCTCTTGAATGCTATCCTAGAAAATGAAACGCGATAAATACTCTGGCTTTAGATGAGTAGCAGTGTATGTTCAACTTTGGCACTTAATTCTTATGGAGCACTTACTCCTCTTCTGATGGTCCAACTTCATCATGAATTCTAAGTAGATTAGCAAGCTCTGGTCTCTTCTTTATTACTAAGCATGCCTCATAAATATAACTAGAAAGGAAAAGAACAAATATTTTGTGTCACAAAAAAGGGAGCACTAGGATAATTCTTTGCTACTGGAATGTGGTAGTTGGCAGATTTAGCTGAAGCTAACATCATTGACTTGTTAACACCCATTAGAATTGTGCAGCCTCAAGGTGAGCATGGATCATGCAGTTATGGTATTCATATATTTTGAACCTGAGATTTCATTTCACTAGAAAATGGTTGGTAGGGCATTAACTGTTTGAAAATTTCAATCTACAAAAAAGTGTGAGTCACCCACGCAATTTACTTATTGTGGGCTTGAGTATCGCTCATTTCATGGAAGGAAGATGAAAATGTTATTCATGACAGCAGCTTACTTACATGGCTGAAGCATAGCTTCTTCCCAAACCTCTCAAATTTCTATTAATATACCATAATGAGTCACCTTTGTATTAATTTTTCAAGCATTTGGTTTTGAATGCTCTGAAGGCAAATAGCTCAACTCAAAAATTTGATTGATAATAAGGCCTAATCCATGCCTTTGTGAAGTTAGTGCCAACTGACTTTAGGGCTAGCAGATTTCTTTGCCATAAGAATCCTGCCCGTTGAAAGCTAGTATGCACTGAATGAGAGGCCAGAACAATTTATCAATTCTGCTAGTTCTGCATAAAAATATTAGGTAGTTCAGAAAGACCTTACTTAGGACTTTCTTGCATAATAAATAACATTGCCCTTGGAGATGGTATAAGTAATGATAAATATGTGTTGCCTCAGGAATACAAATATGCTTAAATCTTTCTGATTTGTTTTGGTTAAAAGCAAGTTTAGGAGTGCTTGTGCATTTATAAAATTAACTGGGGATAATAGTAAAAAAATTTATATTGTCCGTAATCAGAGTAATGTTGAATTGCAATGACACAAAATATTACTTATGGTACTTAAATATGCACCAATGGATGACTTCACCTGCATAGCATACATCTCATTTTCCCATTAGATGTGTATTTTTATAATATACCGCTTGTATATCTACTTATTACTTTCCCCATCAGTTTTTTTAGAAGTGACATCAAAATGAAGTCTCCCAATACAGAAGCAGCATCACATTATTATTAATTCTATCATGACTAGTTCATGTACTTTTACTGGACCAACATTTAAATATCTGCCAATCTATTCAGTTCACGGATGGAATTTATGTTCTATTTGCCCCAAGGCCAATAATTTTTTATGTTAAAATTCAATTACCTATTAAAGTGGCATGAAAGGCTATTGGTTACAGTATTTTGTAACTGGCCTGACAGTTTCTTTTGTTTAACTTAAGGCCATTGCTAATGCTAGGATTCTCTCCATCCATCTTTGACTCCTTAAAGTCATATCTAACTTAACCATCCAACTACCCTTAATGGTACAAAGTGGGTCAGCTATTGATTGGCATTTCTATTAACCATAACTAGTTCACAGTGTTAAAACAATGGAATGTTCAACTCCAGCATGCCATTGTATGTAATGCCTCTCAAGTGCAGGAGTACCCAGGGGGCCACTAGGAGGATCTGGTGAGAAATTTAGCTACAAAGTGGGACTACGCATATGAAATGAAGAGCATATATGGTGCAACTCTAGTTGCTGCTGACCACTATGACTTAAGATAGAAGTAATGTGCGCTGAAACAAGGTCCCCAGAGATCCTTTTAAGTATATGTGTATTATTCATGAATTCAGTTCAAGGTATTCTTACTGTTTGAAGGTAGTTTTTCCCAGGAAGTCCCTGATAACCATTTACTTCAAGTGTCAACAGAACTTGCTCTTGTTTGTCGTGCATTATTTCCTTCCTCTACACCACTTACCCTACATACTCCCTTCTGTCACAGCCTTCATCATCTCACCGCCTATCAATATTTCCTCCATCCACTTTCTTTGCCTAAACAAGTATCAGATTTACCTTCATAACTCTTTTTGTCCATCCTATTTAGAACTTTGGCAATTGTCTGCTTTGTCCAACTTATTATCCATTATTCACCACACCCAATCTCAAAAGCTCACATATGTGAATGGTTAGTAGTGTACTGTTTAGGGTAGTTTTTGGATGGACACAAACGTAAACATTTCTGAGCCTTGCTCAAAAGACAACCTGGCCTAACACTACAATAAAACCTTCCATTTTATGTGGATTCTATTCCTTTTCATTCCATCCAACATGCCTATCCTTTTCCTCCCCCTCCCTCGTTTGCTTAACATTCTGTCCTCCATCACTGTCTTCCACACTACATTACCAATTATAATATTCTGTATCCACCTTTCTCCCAGCAATCCTCTCTCCTCCACTGCCATGCCTTGTACTTCATGGTTTGTTTTCCTTTCCATTTTACTTTTTCCATCCTTTTCCACACTCAGATCTCAAAAGCCTCCAATCGACACCTATTATCTTGCTTTAATAACCTAGTTTTCATTCCTAACCATACAATTAGCATCACATAAAAAAGACTGCATACAGGGCCCCATGAATGTTAATTATGGTCCTGTATTGAGGTATGTGCCAATAGAGATTATTTCTTAATCTGATTTTATCTCAAACTAGTCCTGTTACAGGCAAAAGTAATTTGAAGGGTCCCAGCCATTTTAATAATTGCGGTCATGTTACACAAAGCAAAACCTTTTTTAGAACAATCGAATATGGGGTTTGGCCCTAAATTCAACCTTGCTGGACCTCCATACAAATGTTTGCACATTCTTCAGGAACTTAGATAAATATGGAACCTTAAAATTGTCTAGTTTGTCACCATGCTCTCCAAATATGTCTCTTTTGATAGGAAAACATTCTATGCAAAGCACATTTTCATTTACATAGTGGGTACACAAGAATTATACCCAGATGAAAAAATCAGTCATTCAAACCTATCTGGATGCTTTCATCACAACCTATCTACAACAAGTACTTGGGATACAATCAAATATTCTTACCAGCTGACTAAAATTAAGATGCTACCATTAAAGTTTCCAGTTTCATTCACCACAAATTTATAATTTTAAAATCTGGTATTGCTTTGAAATTAATCCTTAGGCTTCCAGCCTTATTAATTCCCAGAAGCAGCATGGATCCTTCATCAGGTATTGCTTCATTTTCAACGGTTGGAAACTGTACTTTTGCTTTAACATGCTTTGGTTCCGGCAGGAAAAAAGGATTTCTTCCTTGTGTGTATTTTGAAAATTATATTTCTCTTTACTCCTTTTAATTGCCTATACAGTTTTGGATTAAAATTAATCCTTCAGGATTAAAGAGATCTGAACCCAAATAAACATATATACTAAATTTAGTCGTGTGTTGTATTCCTTAAGACATGCTGGTTTACTCAGCCTTATTAATAACCGATAAATGTTTCAGTTTGCAACAATTGTAGCCCAATATTACTTGTATGCAAGCATGAAATTGGGCTGTAATTGTCTGTTTCCAGCCTTCCCTCTTGTATGACCTCACCGTCTCTACTTCACTCATGTGACAATCCTAGTGAACAGAGCATTTCCAGCTACATTTTTTTCTGGACATAATCTGTATGAATAAGATTGGATCTTAATATTGTAAGCACAAAGCATTTTACCTTTCATCATAAATGCCGTTTACCGAAACGCTTTCATAAAATAAGTCTGCTAGCACCGAATGTGATAAACATGGATTGCATCGTGGTGCCACGATAGAAAGGATTGAGGGATAAGGGAAGGCCAAATGCAGCACTCTTCATGTCTTCATTAGCTACAGGGATTACTGGGTTTCCATCCTAAAATATTTTTGGTGGGCTGTTTGGATACAGTCAGTTGAGGCAAGCATGGGAATACGGTATCAAATACCATTCTATCAATTGGACTGAAATAACCATCCTTAATCATTTGCCACTGGAAGCTGCCTTGCTTGTATCCATTTCTCTACCATGGTCGGTATTTCAAATTCTTCTCTTAGATAACTTGAGTCAACTTTGGAGTGTGAGAATTTGCATGCATTGAAAAAGTGTGCTATCATAAAAGCTATTTTGATAGGGAAAATTGATCAATAAGCACATTGAAACATAAAGAAAATATTAATGAGAACTACCAACTGTGACATTATGCCTGCAGTTCAACTTGAATTACCAAGCCTTTCTAATGTGTCAGATGACTCCTACCAATGCTGCCATGATAAATGCACAGCATTCAAGTCAATAGATAATGTCAGAAAATGGAGGAACCTACAAAATTTTTCCAATAGACAGTGTATTGAACAATTATGATGTAAAAATATGATGGTAGGGTGCAGGACCATGTCATGACTTAGAGCATCATTGTACACATACAAGGTTCATATAAAATTTATCGGTTACAATTTTCTCCTGACCTGTGAATGAACTGCTGAATTCAGACTGTCGATTAAGTGTGTGCATGATCACAGATCATATTAGAATTGATAGTCCACACCATTATCACTGAAAATTTGGCGATGTGAAAGATCTGTGCTAAACTCGTCCTGAAGGTCTTGATGGATGACTGAAAGCAGATTCGAGTGTCAGCTTGCAAAGACCTTCTACAACGGCATAACAATGATTAACCCAACCCCCTTACAGTCCAGATTTGGCAGGAAATCTCATCATCACAATGCAGAATTCATTCATTGGTTGATTAAATTGGTTGGCTGCAGCCCTATCTATATATATAAAGGAGAGTGTTTGTTTGTATGTATGTAATTTGTTTACTTTTTTGCTGTCATAGAAACAGCATTTTTCCAACTATGCCAGCAGGATACTTTTGCAAGAACACTATTGTATTCAGAATTGCCGAGATATTATACGTGGAATACATCAAGGAAAGTCTTTTGTAGAACAAAAATGGGCAACTTTGATCCTGAGAATAATATTTATTCATGTGACGCATTGGGCCGAGTCTACACAGTCCATCCAAACAACGCCGAATGTTATTTTTTAAGAATGCTTCTACATACCATTAGAGGACCTCGCTCATTTGCAGAATTAAGAACGGTAAACGGATAAATATGTGAGACATTCAGAGAAGCTTGCCAGAATTTAGGGTTGCTAGAAGGAGATCAACACTGGGATGACTCATTGCGAGAGGCCAGTTTGATTTCTCTTCCAGGACAAATCCGAATTTTGTTTGCCATCATAATAACCTCCTGTAATCCATCTAACCCAAAAACATTATGGGAAATATATAAAGAATCAATGAGTGAGGATATACTGGCTAAAGTTCGAAGTGAAAATCCTACATTGGATATTACGTTTAACTCCGACATTTTTAATAAAACTTTGATTATTTTGGAGGAAAAGTGTATCATCATGGTTAACAAGACTTTAGTGGAACTCGGTCTTTTTGCACCTGTACAAGATCAACAGGGTGTATTTTATCCAGATTATATACGTGAAACTAGCTACAATGTCTTAGACTCAGAAGCATACATCGCGGATAAAAAGCCACTTCTTAATGAAGATCAGAAATTCGCGTACGAAACAATAATGGATCAAGTAGATAAACAAGAAGGAGGTATCATTTTTCTTGATGCTGCTGGTGGCACGGGAAAAACATTTTTAATTAATTTAGTTCTCGCTGAAATCAGGGTTCATGGAGAAATTGCTCTAGCCGTTGCATCTTCAGGTATTGCAGCGACATTAATGGAAGGAGGAAGAACAGCCCACTCTGCCCTTAAGTTGCCACTTAATATTTCCCGACAAGAAAATCCCACATGTCATATAAATAAAACAAGCGGCCAGGCACAAGTTCTTATAGAATGTAAATTGGTAGTATGGGATGAGTGTACGATGGCTCATAAAAAATCTCTTGAGGCCCTCAACGCAACACTTCAAGATCTTAGAGGAAACTGCAGTTTAATGGGAGGAGCTCTGGTACTCCTGTGTGGAGACTTCCGTCAAACTCTGCCTGTCATTCCAAAATCGACTCCAGCCGATGAAATTTATGCCTGTTTAAAACATTCTGTTCTATGGAATCATGTCCAAGAAATTAGCCTTAAACAAAACATGCGAATCCTCTTAAGAGATGGGAATGCTCAAAATTTTGCAAATAAACTTTAGGAGATTGGAGAAGATAGATTAGTTATTGAAGCATCTGGTATGATTAAATTGTCATCAGATTTATGTGTATCGGTGAAAACTGTCCGCGATATGATACAAGCAGTCTATCCTAACGTTAATCAAAATTATAAAAATTTAGAATGGTTGCGAGAAAGAGCCATTCTTGCTCCTAAGAACGATGATGTTAATGAAATTAACAAGGAGACACTAGCCATGCTGCCAGGAGACGTGATTGAATATAAATCGGTTGATACCGTAGTGGATGCTGACGAAGCCGTCAATTATCCAACGGAATTCCTAAATTCACTTGATCCAGCTGGATTGCCACAACATCGCCTTATACTTAAAGTAGGATCTCCAATCATTTTATTGCGAAATTTTGATCCACCAAAACTCTGCAATGGGACACGATTGTGTGTGACAAAATTAATGAAAAATATAATCCAGGCAGTCATTTTAACTGGAAAAGGAAAAGGTGAAATAATTTTTATTCCACGGATACCTCTAATCCCAACTGATCTTCCCTTCAACTTTAAAAAATTACAGTTTCCAGCCCGGCTAGCTTTTTCAATTACCATTAATAAATCACAGGGACAGTCTTTAAAGTTTTGTGGTGTTGATCTAAGATCGCCATGTTTTAGCCACTTTATGTTGCTTGCTCCAGAGTAGGTTCGCCTAAAAATTTATATATTCTTTCTCCTGGATATGAAACAAAAAATGTAGTTTATACACAGGTGTTGAATAAAAAAGATTCTTAAATTTGTATGAAGTAGTGTATTATTGTACTTTATGATTTGTTGTTTTTATTTATGTAGTATATTTATATTATTGTTTCTCCCTAACCCGTGCAAAGCCGGGTATTCAGCTAGTATTCTACTGTATCTGATACTAATTGGTTTACTTCCTGGTAATTTTTGCAATATACTTTCTTCATATTTGTCTCATGTATTTATCCTTTGGCCTTCCTCTTGGGGCTTTTCCCTCTATTATTTATTCGTTCTATTATATTCTTCTTGAATCCATTGTGCCTCAAGGTGTGGCCAATCCATCTGGTTCTTCTTTTCTCTATAGTGTTCCATTAAGTCCGTTCTTCGTCTATTCTTCTGTATACTTCTTCATTTCTTTTTTATCCATCCCCGTTTGATCTTACCTACTTACAACAATTTAGAAGGAACTCTGAATTCTCTTGTTCAAAAATCAAAATTTACAGTTACCAAATTTAACCATTGCTTTGTCATTACATGATTTTGAAGCAGGGATGGAGTGGGATTATTTTCATTGTTCCTTAGATTAATGTACTGATATCATATGGTAAAATTCAATGTCACATTGTTCAAAGTAGTCCAGTGTATCTATACACACCTGCGAGGGTTTCGCCCAAACTCAACCATTGCATGAGTATTAGAAATGCTGTAGTAAAAACCATTATATCTACATAGTCCTAGCTTGGCATTCCCAGGAATCAATGCTCCATCTCCATGAACTAAACACCAAATGCAGAAACCATTCAACTGGAAATAAAAGTTAAGATGAATAAACTACTTTGATGTGGTAAGAAAATGACAAAAAAAACTGGAATTTCAATGTTTACACTGGTGAATATTCATCTCTGATCCACCCAAAAAATCATGGCAATACAAAAGATATGTTAGCAACTTAAAGCATTGATTCAGTGCTAAATAGCTCTGAGAGATTTTAAATTATCAGTGCTGCAGTCCTAAAGCATCATTCAGATTTGAACTCAGAACCCTTGGTCAGAGGTCAAATGCTCTGCCTACTTGGATATAATGTTGCATTTGTATGCAAACAAATGCAGCATATTAAGATGTACATGAAGGGAAAGCTATACTAGATTGCCATGAATTTTTAATCAACTCAAATTTATGATTTATGTATATTATTCAGTCACTAAATCAAGCTTCTCCATTTGTGTGCAAGAGATTGTTAAAAAATACCTTTACCAGATATAAACCTAATACCTCAATTGGGAGTGCCTCAAATTCTGGTACAGCTTCATAATGTATGACATTGATTTCAGGAACAAGCTCTTGAGTGAGAGAAATAATCTCGGGTGTTTTCCGTCTGTCTTCGTGTTCTTGTCCAATCATTTGCTTAACAATTTTATTATCCAGGGTATCTAGTACCTGAAAATAGTTGATCACATTTTCTTCTAAATCAAAACTCTAATATTTCCAGCAATAACTATGAAACTTTTCAAGTACAGAAATCAGTCAAGCAAGCCTTGTTCTGAGAAATATAGGCTTAAAGTATATTAATAAAATCTTAAGTTGCGAGTAGCCATTTAGTTGACCTGACTCAGAGCTGATAATTCCTGTCAACAAAGGCATATTTTGAGTTTGGAAATAATAATATGCAATAGAATATGCCATCCTATTTTGAATTTAATGATACTGGTATTTGTAATTAATTAAAATTTAACAACGAACAACTATTATCACACACAGAATCATGCAATATTTAAATTAATTTTTTTTCAATTAAGGAGGTAAATTAAAAGAATGCATTGAAAAGATGTTGCAGGGTAAATGAATAGAGGGATAGAAGGTACAAACATGTACTGTAAAAAGAACTAACCTGGGCATGGGTATTTATATTCCATGTTATGCTGTTGATGTAATTGATAACATAGACTTCATTTTGGAATTCAGCCCATACATCATACAAATCGACAAAATGAGGCTGTGAATTGAAAGTAAATGCGCAGTTGAAAATAAGTATCATTAATGGCATAAATAATCATATTATCCGGAAATACTTCTCTCAAATCTCTAAGAGAAAACTAAAACTAGAGTGAATTCACCACATCAGAAAAGGCAGGAAAACAATTTTGCCAAGGATAACCAAAACCCCTACCTGACAATAATTAAAATAAAAATAAATGAAAGAAATTACTTAGTGTGATGTGTGAAATTTAGGAAACTTATTAAATGAAAATGATAAAATATTTATCACAAAGACTAATTCAGTCAGCATGCATAGAGAGAGGATACTTTTAAAACAAGGGAATATACAAACATGCAGAAATAAGCAGACGTCTACCTTTCGACAAGATAGGGCTATGAAATATGTACTACAGTGACAACTTGGTTACTGGATACAACATACCAACAAGCATGCCTTCAGTGACTCAACAGAGATCAGCTACCCATAAATTTTATCATTTCTTGCCAATGGCACAACATTTTCGGGAAAAGAAAAAGTGGGGTTTTCAGAAATTACTCTAGCTGAGTAAACAAGAAAATAAAATGTTAATCATATTTGAAAACTTTACCTACCAGGAGATTAATATGCAACCATGCAAACCAAGAGACATAGGAAAATTTATTTTAACCATGCGCTTCATAAGGAGTAGAAAGGGAACAAATCAATTCCATTGCATTCAAGGATTGGGATAAGACCCTTGTTTTTATCCATTACAACATGGAAGAGACTGCCACATAGTAAGACTCAAACTACACCATCTGTTTTGGTGACTGATGTTCATTTTAAATGTTATAGTGACATAAATATGTGCAATCAGGGTGAACATTTATGGTTAAAAAGTTAAATGGCATTTTGAATATTTTATAATATATAAATTTTTCAGGCAAGACCTATTACTATGTTATTGGTCATGAACATGGAAGACCAAGCATTAAAGGTAACAAGCTAAATGAAATGTGAGAAAATAAAAGGCAATTTTGAGAAGAAGTTAAATTAGAAAGGTCTTAAACATAAGGCCACTCATGAATTATTAAGAAATTTCAAAGAACCACATCACTGCATGATGACAGGAGAAATGATAGCCTGGGGAATCACATTGATTTAGGAATTATTTTAACAGGATCTGCCATTATTGACTCATAGAGAGTCATAACAATTCGAAATTCCTTGTGCATCAATCTACCAAATCCTACAAACTGATTTGAAATAATCTGATGCATCACATTGACATCTTGCTAGAAGACGATTATCCACAAAAATCATCTTGAATCTCTGTGAAAATTTAGAGTATACTGATAGTGCCCATGAATCTATCCAATTTATATATATATATATATATATATATATATATATATATATATATATATATATATATATATATATATATATATATATATATATATATATATATATATATATATATATATATATATATATATATATATATATATATATATATATATATATATATATATATATACACACACATTCAAGCACGAAATCCCGCCAAACAGCGAATAAATACTCATATATACAGAAACAGATATAAGGAAAAGGGATAGGAACACACATAAAGGACGAACACAATAGAGGTGGGGAAGGCGGAATCGAACGGATCACAAGAGTAAAAATATTTCCTTGACCGGGACTCGAACCTCGGATCTTTCCACTTGCCGGGCGGATGCTCTTAACCACTTGAGCTATCGAGGAAACGTAATTACCCTGAGATCCGTGGGTCTAATATGTCGCCAAGCTCCCCGATTCTTTAACCAAGAGATGGCGTCAGGGGGCTGTTTCACCCACCAAAGGAGAAATACACCACACCCAAGAGGAAAATTCAGTGGGTTAGAATTCATACAACATCATACAGGAAAGGAACAGTGCGTTTCGTGGCACGCATAGCCAGAAGAAAGAGATGAGCCACATTGGCCAAATACACATTCAAGCACGAAATCCCACCAAACGGCAAATAAATACTCATATATACAGAAACAGATATAAGGAAAAGGGATAGGAACACACATAAAGGACGAACACAATAGAGGTGGGGAAGGCGGAATCGAACGGATCACAAGAGTAAAAATATTTCCTTGACCGGGACTCGAACCTCGGATCTTTCCACTTGCCGGGCGGATGCTCTTAACCACTTGAGCTATCGAGGAAACGTAATTACCCTGAGATCCGTGGGTCTAATATGTCGCCAAGCTCCCCGATTCTTTAACCAAGAGATGGCGTCAGGGGGCTGTTTCACCCACCAAAGGAGAAATACACCACACCCAAGAGGAAAATTCAGTGGGTTAGAATTCATACAACATCATACAGGAAAGGAACAGTGCGTTTCGTGGCACGCATAGCCAGAAGAAAGAGATGAGCCACATTGGCCAAATACACATTCAAGCACGAAATCCCACCAAACGGCAAATAAATACTCATATATACAGAAACAGATATAAGGAAAAGGGATAGGAACACACATAAAGGACGAACACAATAGAGGTGGGGAAGGCGGAATGTCATTTAATTGGCGCAATGCCTCGGCGTTATAGTCTACTTTGTTTAGCACGACAACGGATGTGACATTTCCTGCTATGCCCCCCTGCCCCAAGACCCAAACCCTTCTTATCAAAAGGATATTCTATCTTTTCTTTCCAATTTCGGTCCCAAAGAAGATCTCTCCCCCAAAGACATCCATTCTTTCACCACCTAATCCTAAGACTCCCCATTTCTATTTGCTACCCAAAATACACAAAACCAATAACCCCGGACGCCCTATTGTCTCCAGCATCAACTCACCCACAGAACGAATCTCTGCATTAATAGACCACCACCTTCAACCAATAGCCACTTCACTCCCTTCTTACATTAAAGACTCGCACCACTTTCTGGAACGTCTACACTCAATCCCAATTCCGCACAACACAAACATTCTCATGGCCACGATAGACGTCACATCTCTGTAGACCTCCATTCCCCACAAAGAAGGCTTAGAAGCCCTGAAACATTACCTCTCCCTACGATCCACACCACACACCCCATCCACAGATTTCCTCCTCGAATTGAGCCAAATCGTTCTTACCAAAAATGCTTTTCAATTCAGTGACAAAATATATTTACAAATAAAAGGCACTGCAATGGGCACGCGTATGGCTCCTGCATACGCCAATCTTTTTATGGGTAAACTAGAACACGACTTTCTGCAACAACAAACCCTAAAACCACTTTTCTGGGCCCGCTATATCGATGATATTTTCCTCCTTTGGTCCCACGGACGCGAAACTTTATCCTCTTTCATTTCCTCTCTCAACTCCTCCTCCTCAGTATCATTCACTTCTTCTACATCCGACTCGAATATTACCTTCCTAGATATCGATATTCACCTCCAAAACAATACGTTTCACACTTCAGTCCACATTAAACCAACCAATAAGCAACAATATCTTCATTTCGACAGCTGCCATCCTCCTCACACAAAGCGCTCCATCCCATTCTCACTCTCTATCCGTGGCTTCCGTCTCTGCAACAACACCCCCTCCCAACAGAAATACTTGGACCAGCTGCATGAATCCCTCAGAAAATGTGGGTACCCTGAAAAACTGCTAAACAGTAAAATCCTCAAACCGGCAACCCAATACACTCCCCTCCCCAAACCAAACCGCCCAAAATGCCCTAATCTTATCACCACTTTCTTCCCCGGAACACACAAAATTAAACATCTAATCCGTGACCTCTTCCCAATTATCAATAACACTCAGTCCACATCACTTTTATTCCCACACTGTCCCTCTGTTTCGTTTAAACGCCCGTCGAACCTGCGAGACATCTTTAAGTCCACAAATCCAACTTCAAGCACCCCCGTCTCTCCCCCGCCCCTATCCGCACCATGCAACCGCCCACGCTGCAAATGCTGTCATCTTTTAAGACCCTCCCCCTCACTCAGTACCAACTCCCAACCACTCGCCACCTGTACCTCAAAAAATATTATATATATCGCCTCTCCTGTAACTTCTGCCCTGCCTTCTACGTGGGCGAATGCACGACCGCACTTTCCCTCCGCATGAATAACCACCGACATTCCACCAAATCTCCCACTTTTCTTAATTATCCCATCCCTACTCACACCGCTTCCCACAACCAATCTTTTGACGACTGCTTCTCTGTTTCGGTGATTGAAATCCTTCCCAAATCTGCGAGTATAATAGAGGTGAGAACCCGCGAGATGGCGCATATCTGGGTGGCCCAATCATTCAAACCGCCCGGGCTGAACCAAGCCCACTGAATGCATCAATTGGCTGCCTACATATCCCCCCCACCCCCTTGTTCATTTCCTATTGGTCCCTTTACCTCTCCTTCCCCCACCTCTCCCCCGCACATCCTCTCCGCTCTTCCCCGAGAACGCCATTCTGAAGACGACAGCCGTGCTGTCGAAACGTAAAATAACAAATTGTGAGTGTCCTTTCTTTGTGTCTCTATATTCTAAAAATCTACATCTGTGTTTTTATATATTTGTGTGTCGCCGAAGAGCGTTCCAGTTCGAAGATATTTTATGTATATATATATATATATATATATATATATATATATATATATATATATATATATATATATATATATATATATATATATATATATATATATATATATATATATATATATATATATATAAAATCATATTTCCATGTACACAATCAATCAAGTGCCCCTCCTACCATTCACTTAAGAGGTTACCAAACGGCCCAACAACCCTTTTCAGAGACATACATTCAAAAATCAATCCAAGCATTCATATGCCCTAGTACGTACTATTACTCTTTCCACTGAGTCACAATCATTCAAAACTTTTCCGAATGGACCCAGGACTCATCATTCACACTTACGCTCTAACTGCTGGTGCAAGACATGTTAAAATCACAACTAGCCTAACACTAACTGTCATTCAAACCTAGAGCGATCTATGGTATACCAGCTTTTATTGCCTTATATTCCCATTAACCCCATCATTCAGAATCAATCCTACCCAAATTATTAAACAGTATGATGAACACCTGACCACATGCCAAAGCAGTCCCATCAATCTTCAATAATACACACTGTTGCACTTTGCTATTATGAAAATCTCTTAATGGGCCAATTCTAGATTACCTATGCCAGGGAACTTCAAACTTTTACTAAAAAAAACCATCCACTTGGGCTATTTCAACCAGCCAGGATTTTGACTAATGGTGTCTGATTTCATATTTGAATTTCCACCTCAGTTACTGCAAGTAAAGGAGAATCTATACTATTTCCAGAAGAAACAAAAAATAAAGAGGACAGAAGAAGGCAACATGAGATAGTATTGGGGGAAAGCATTATTTTTTAAATAAATTCGTTAAATAGCAAATTTAAGTTCTAAATACTGTCCAAAACCACTGCAGATAAGAAACGCAGCTAACAGCGGCCTAAATAAGTTTTATCTTTTATTAAAAAATTGTGGTACTAGAGAAGGTAGACTTTAAAATTTGTTCTATATAATTGTTTTTTTATAAACAATAGTGATTTTCAGGATATTTCTCACCATGCATTGGATATATCAAAATATGGACTGGCCATCATAAAAATGTGAATATTCAGAAGAGGGCTGGGAGAAAGTAGCTGCTTCCACAATAAGTGGTTTAAAAGGTTCAGTATACTACCTTGATCAAAAAGTTCCCGGAATAACCACCGTGTGGCGCTCCCATCGTTCCGATTTGAGTTCTGTTTTTTTTTGTTAAATTGGTACATCTGTTGTTGATATTCCCTTTAAATCTTAGTGTCATAACTTGACATTTGCAAAAGTTACGTAGCCAAGAGTACATCTATCTCTGTGTGTGTTGGCGATTTTTTACAATTGCAGAAATGGATTTAAATTTGCAACAACGAACTTGTATTAAATTTTGCGTAAAAAACGGATTTAGTGGCGCACGGACGTTCGAAATGTTGGAAAAGTGTTTCGGCAACGATTCTCTAAAAAAAACGGTCGTTTACCAGTGGCACGAGCGGTTCAGAAGTGGTCGTGAGTCGATCGAAGATGATGAACGCAGTGGCAGACCATCGACATCGAAAGTCGGTGAAAAAATTGATAAAGTAAAAGAAATGTTGGTCAATAACCGCAAATTAACCATCAGAGAAATAGCGGAGGACTTGAACATTGCCTATGGATCCGCCCAAGACATTGTGGTTAATGATTTGGGTTTCCGTCGTGTAGCAGCAAAGTTGGTGCCAAAAGACCTCAATTTCATGCAAAAAAGAGACCGTGTTGACGTCGCAAAAGACATGATTTGCGAGGCTGAATCCGATCCCACATTCATCAAAAGGATCATTACTGGAGACGAGACGTGGGTTTATGAGTACGACACGCAATCCAGACATCAGGCAAGTGAATGGCGTTCACCAAATGAGCCGAGACCAAAAAAACCACGTCGTTTTCAGTCAAAAAAGAAGGCAATGCTGACGGTTTTCATGGATTACAACGGTGTAGTGCATCATGAATTTTTGCCAGAAGGCCAGACAGTAAACAAAGAGTATTATTTGGGCGTTATGAGACGTTTGCGTGAAGCAATTCGCCGAAAGAGACCAGAAATGTGGGCAGAAAACTCGTGGATTTTGCACCATGATAACGCACCGTCGCACAGTGCTATCATTATTCGTAATTTTTTGACGAAAAATGCAACAAATACCATCCAACAGCCACCGAATTCACCTGATTTGGCTCCCTGTGACTTCTTTCTGTTCAATCGAGTTAAAAAACCATTACGGGGAACGCGTTTTAGCAGCCGAGAGGAAGTAATGGAAAAATCGCAGGAAGCACTGATGGACATACCGAAAACCGAATATAAAAAATGTTTCGAGGATTGGATCAAGCGCTGGCATAAGTGTGTTGCAGTCGATGGGGATTACTTTGAAGGGGACAATATAGATTTAGATGAATAAACTTGTATTTTTAATTTTCTGAATAAATTCCGGGAAATTTTTGATCAAGGTAGTATCTGCTCTACTTGAATCAAAGTACAGATACCCACTTCAACAAACATATTTACAAAGGTTCAATCAAAAAATATTTGAAGAATGCTTTCAGGCCATTTTTCTACCTTAAATGAAAAACCTGCCAGGGAAAAAAGCAATTATTAGAGCTAATTTATTCAATTTGTCACCCATGTCATGCCACTCAGTGATGAAAATGGCATTAGTGCAAAACTTATGCCCACTAATGCCACCCAGATCCACCAACCATTGGATTTGGCATTTTTAAGGCCTATTACCTGAAGGGTTATTCTTTTACAGTGGAAAGAAAAAATCAAGGCAGTTCCCAATGTCCAGTTTCATCAATGCCAAAAAGAATGATTGAAAGCATGGACCATCATCATGGTAAACATTCAACCTGGCTTTTGTGACTGTGAAATTTATTTTCCAATAAAAATTAAGAACTGAAATGTATTCCTTAAAGCAAATCAAACCAAGATGCCGCAGGAATAGTGTGGAATGAGGTAGCATCTTGAAAGACATCAACATGGAATCTCCCCTTGAAGAACCTGCATTAATGTTTAACCCAGGAAGAGTGTTCAAAGGACAAATAATAGTCGTTCAGAGTTGGCTCAAGGATTAACTATGGATGAATTATCATCAGTTGAGCTTTGATTCAGCTCTGATGACTCTGATGAAGTAAGAAAGTAAAAATGAAGAAGGTCCTAGCTACAATTGCTTGATAAATGACACAGTTTCAGGCGTAACATGGTGAAAAGACCGGAAGATGTTATGCTGAAACGAAACCTATATTGTAATAAAAAAATTGAAGGTGTGCAAGCTAAGTGAGTAAGCAAGCTTCATCATTGCTTGCTTTTGTTAGCCACAATTCACTGCAACCAAAGGCAACCTTAGATGCAAGACTCTTTAAATAGAAGTCTAATATTCAAAATTTTTATTGACCACATGGGGAAAAATAAAGGTGCATTCTGTGAAGTGAAATTTTTCAAAAAGAAAGAAACCAGAAAGAAAACACTTCACCTTTTCATGCAATGATGATGACTTTTCTTAAATTAAATCAAACCAAGTCATCGCAAAGGTAGTGATGAAGGAGCTTCAACATGGTTGCTCAAACCTATAAGTGACATGTAACTATAATGTTATGATTTTTTATTAAACTAACAGGAATTTTCTTGTGATAGTAGAATAAATTTGTATTACATCTATTAAATTGAGATAATTTGCATACAATTTATGTACAAGCTGAACAACTAGTCCTACTCTTTTAACAAGGTCTATTAAACTGTTTTAATAAAATTTTATGTTTCTAGTTTGGTACAAGATGCGTTATATTTGTGTCATGTTTATACTTCTATAATCACTTTTTTTCAGGGTTATTGCAGTTCATTAATCGCAAATCAATGTCGTATTAATATGCAAATTATGAGATAAGTATTTAGAGTAATTTTTACTTTTTCCAGAGATTGCTGTTTTTTTTCTTCGATTCTCCACATTTACAAATGTTTTGAAATTATTCACGAGAATTATTTAAACTCTACATTAACTAATAATTGAGAGTACGTTGTTAAAATAAATAAAACACGTTTTCTTCATTTCCCTTAATGTCACTTATTCTCCTGCAAATGATTTCCTCTTTTTTTTTACAATATTATGGATTTAATCAAATTTTTTGTGTTTCCTGATGAAAGAGGTGGTATTAAATAAAAATAAAGTGAATGCATTAATCTAATCAAAAGTCATTCTAATTGCCAATATAGCCTCAATTATTGCCTAATTTTGGTTTTACATGAGAAACAGTATGTAACCAAAATTACCCAGTCCATCAGGGTACAGGTCACATTTTGGACTAAAAACAAGAAAATTATTTATGAAAAGAAAAAAAGCAAACCACTAATGATGCATATAAAAGATTGAGAGGATACAAATATAGGTCTTAGAATATTTATGCCATTTTTAGTTTATGAAATGCCTTTTAAAAATATAAATGACCAAAAGAGCCTGTTGAGGATACAGATAGTGAATGCCAAGTATTATATAGTTTTTTTGAAAGTTTTCCAGCGGACATGGTAAAAATATGAAGAATTATATGATAATAAGCTTGTATATCGTCTTGCATGCAGTAAAACATAGTAATCAATATTGTAATTGGTCAACATGTTGTCATACCATTAAGAAGATGGTAGGTATGTATACAAGCATTATTCTGAATGAAAGTATTACCATGCAATATATACCTGATAATTGATCATGGATTTTAATACATTTAAATGATTCACATGGAAACACATAAGAAACAAGATTGTAAGTTGTATGATCACAATTTCATTCAGAATTACAGGCATGCTTTTCTATTATATTTTCTTTTAAAAGAAATAATGAGTTCTCTGAACATTCAATGCATTTTTGAAGAAGTTAAAAGCTAAACATTTTCTTTCTTTTTTTACTCACATATATTTCTATAGTAGGTATTGCAGTCCTGAATGATACTGTATTGTGAATCTTTGCTAAAGATATTCTTAGTTGTTCTTTTAGCTCATTCATCCTACTCTGAACTTCTTCAACTTGAGATTCAAGTGACCTGTCCAATGGAAGAAAGAATAGAATATTCAAAAAAGAAACACAGTAATGCTGCAAAAACAATTTTTCAGATATAGAAATTCTATTTGGGATAACCAAGGTGGCATTCATTCAGCCTTCTGCATTTTTAGAACTGCTTCGTCTTGGATAATGAGAGAGGTAATAGTTATACACAAGGGAGAGATGCAAAAGTAACCATCCAGAGGGGAAAGAGTAGAAGGATGGGGATAGTGGGGGAGGTCCGTTTTCTCTCCTCTACCCAAAGTGGTAAACCCATTTACATCCGCCTATGCACAAATAAAATCCAGTCCTCTTGATGGGCAGCATTATTAAGTTGGATTCACCTGAATCAAAATTAGTTAAGTGCTATGCCTAACTTGCACCTGCCAATCAACCTTTTCCCCTGTTCTGAATTTATTTCCTTACGGCATAACATCATCTGTGAGGCTAATGTGAACAGATTATACATAGTATATAATGAGTATCTACAATGCAAAAGGTAGGGGACAAATGGCACATTTCTTCTAGATTTTTGGTGCTGACATAAATGACAGATTGACTGATTTGCTAAGCCAGCCATTAAAAACATCACAAAGTATGCCAGAAGAGCATGAAACCTATGGAAAAATAGGGAAAGTGAAACTTCTTTCACACTCACCCCCTCTTCCAGTATTTCAATATGCCAGGACCAAGGCAGTACTTTCACTCACATTAGAGTATACACACAACACTTATGAATGTTGGGTTACCTTGATTAAATGTATGCAGTCACTGTAGGAGAGGCTCAGGGAGTGTGTGTCTGAAAGCAATTGAAATAATTACCTTTACCTTACTATGCCAACCTGTTTGATCACTGTAGTAGTTTTATTTTATTTTCTGTAAGTCCCATTAAATTTCATTAGATAAATTTTTGTCTTTTAAATTTTCTTCATTTTTATCTACTGCCAATAATTTATTTTCAATACACGTCATAGTTATACGATGTATGATGCTGATCTTTGGGTTATATTTTATAACTCTTTCTCATCATTTTACAAAAAATATTTAAGCACAAAAATTTGCCATTGTAAAACCATTTCAAATGCTTTCTTCAGGAAATATTAACATGCATGTATTGTTGAATAATACTTGCACCAATGCACATTCATACAGTTTTCTTTCCAGCAGTTCTACCACAATTTCCATTGATTTTGCTGACCAAAAAGTAACGCTCTTCTAATTAGGAGAAAATTTGCATGTGTCTTTCATAGAATTATGCTTTTCATGGGTCTTTCATGTGAGCTGATGCCCCCACATGGTATTCGCATAGTGCTAGGATGAAATTGTTAGCAACTTGAGACTATGGGTAAGGTGCACTCAACATTTCATTTTTATACAATGACCATTTCATGCAGGAATTTACATCTTTTTATCAAAAATTTAAAATAAACGAAGATCTCATACTAGTCCTTAATCATCCAATAATCCCGACCAGTTATTTCACACCTTTTTATTTAATTTTTGAAGTGAGAACTTCTTATGCGAGGTCTACATCTCCAGCTTTTCTAGATGGGAGTGATTTGGTGAGACTTGCAAGATGCAACGTGATGTCCCGTAAGGCAGCTGGTTATTATTGTTGTGCATATAATTGACATTAATGTGGGTTTGCTTACAATGATATTATTTTCAAACACCCACCTACTCCGTCTTCGAGGGTGTTCACTTGTAGTGAGGGTTGTTAGTCCCCCCCTTCCCCCACTTTCCCTTCAAATTTTTGGCCAGAAAAGCACTAATTCTTACTATAAAGGAGTTACAGCTCATCCCTCTTAAAGATGCCAACGGTGGCGACACCCATGTCAACTATATCAACAAATACTAGAAATTAACAGGTTTCCCCACCTTTTGTTATTATTGTTTTGTGTGTGTGTAAATATATGTGTGTGTATATATATAAATATATATATTTTACACTATAACATGACATAAAAGCTGGGGGTTTCAAAGCTGCATCCGTACTGCCATGCGTACCAGTACAACTATAGCAATGACCCCCTCTCTTATGCTTACGCCAGGTTACGTGCATATACGCTGCTGCCCGTGTGATCACAGCTGCACATATGTGTGTCTGAATATATATAATTTTCTGCGATCTTGAGAAATTGTTTGAAAAGGTCAACTGCTACAGGAGTGAAGGCTGACGGAATAGTCAAGAATTTCCTAAATATCAACTCAACTCAAAAGTAGCTGGGTCATATATCCAGATTAAGTTTTCCTTTCTGTCAGCAGTACCCGAGACTGCCACTTTTATTTTACATCCTGATTATACTAAATATTTGACTCTTAATAGAGGGCCTTCTCACTTTTCCCTACAATTGTTTTTATAGTATCCAAATCATCCATCATGTCTCCATATTACACTCTCAATTTCTGCAAGATTTAATTCAAAATTTTTTTTCCAAAAGATTCAGGGAAAGTCCTGCAACTATATGGATACACATCTAATTCTTTAGATCAAATAGCAGGGAACCCAATTTTCCACATATCCTTGGATATAGGAGCACATGTATTGATCCAGTACGCATTAAATTTTGAAAAGAACTGCATTTCACATAAATTTAGGTTGTGGTAATCTGGTGGGTAGAACACCGGCCTACTGACCAGAGTTCCCAAAAGACTAGGGCTCGAGAACACAAGCTTGTCATTTTTCGGATATCAATTCACCCTGGGAAACCACAGTTAATACAGGGAAAGGAGTTAGCCTCCCTACCCTAATGGGAAGATTTCACACACCATTGGGCTTAGTGTTAGGTGAACCAATGAACCCAACCTTCGGGTTGATTACTTTGGTAGCCATTTAAATTAGCCACCTTCATACAATGTAATATGTATCTTACCCTCCTCCATAAGGCATTAGTAATTCATCGTATTCTTGGCAAAAGAGTGATATCAAATAGGTGGACAAAACTTGAAAAAATAAAAAACAGAATCAATGAATTTGACCCACATTTTCCTCTTTGACCACACATGGATATTATTGTTCCCCCATGAGAAAATTCCATTGTGCTAGGAAGAAGTTTAAACATCCACTCATATGGATTTAGCACATTTACAGCATATATTCTCATTTGGAGTCATATTTTGAGGGCTCTCTACCCATTTTATTCAGTTATACTTTTATGTTCATCAGTATCAGTACGATCACACATCTCTAAGACGAGTACATCTCTCAGATATTTTCTAGCATTTAGGGTGTTGAAAAGTATTTTTGATAACATATATTTTACTTCTAAGTGGATCAGGGGCCATAATTTTATAAAATCATATAAGAGTCTAATCAGATCTAGTACGCCAATTTCACTTTGCGTTATACTTTCATTATCTACATAAATACTTCGCAAAAAACTGATACCTGAAACTGACGGAAATTGAGGGATCTGGGTTCGAATCCCAGTCAAGGCGAATGATTTCTACACTCTGAAATTGTTGCATTGAACTGAATCAAGTCTGATTTATGCAGCTTCCAAATGTGTTTTTATATACATACACTACAATGAGAATAATAAGCATTGATGCAGTTCCTAATGTATCTTATGTGCATGTACTTCAATAAGAATAATAAGCCAATCATAATGGATCAAAAGGATAAGTGTTTAACTTTTTAACATGAAATAAAAGAGTGAAAGAAAGGTGACAAAAATAATGAATTCATTACAGTGAGTCCTTTACCTATTGTGCAAGTACTAAATTCAAGTGGCAACAGATCTTTGGGCACTTACCCAACCTTGTCACACCATTGGCAAATATTCTGGTGTTCAAACAATTTAATCCAGAGAAACAGCACCATTGTCATACTTCAATTTTGAAAGTTCACAAAATTAGGCTAGTAGGTGGTGGACTCACAAATTCCAATGCCCAAGACTTACATCAGTCATGGATTTGTGTAATAATTAGCAACTCAACTTCATGAGGCATAAGTTGGAAAACCAAGTTTGTGGAATTACTCAAGCTCATGAAGCCATTAAATTTCCCAGCAGAGATTGCATATATCAATTGATCTACAGATTTATCTAGCATATGTTAATGCAAAATTATATTTCAAATTAATAGAAGTTTGGGGTGTGTAAGTCTAGTTGGTAGTATATCTGACTGCTAACTTAACTGCCCAAAGGCTCAGTTCCCTCAGACTTTGGACATCATAGCTGTGATTAAGTACCAGATGTTTATGGGAAACTGTAGTAGCCAAAAGGGAGAGAAACGAACTCCCATATCATGTCAACTTCACACTGTGTAGAGCTTATGATAAAGTGAACTCTACTTTCATAGTTATGTACAGCTTCATCATTGAGATAAGAGGAAAAGCTTTGATTAGAGGCTTGATGATGTGGGTGTGGAGGACAATGAAAAAGTGAAATGGAGGGACATATAACACAGTAAGAAGTTCTAGGCAGTTTGACATACAATTATGATGGCCCCTTAATGTAATATTTTAATTAAAAAGTATTAGGCTAAGGAATTATCAGCAAACACTTTTCTTTTAATTAGTTACGTATTGAATACTTCTAATTTTCAGCCTTTAGTAGGCATTCTCCCGAGACATCTTAATTCACTCTAACATCTAAGCAACATATTGCGATGGCTTGGTTAAATTTAAAGTTTTATAGTGTAAGGTGTCTCTCTGCATGGAATTAATACTGAGCTATAACTCTGGGTTGTTAAGTCTAAATAAGAGCAATTTAGCCCAGCCCAAAGGGATACTTGAGAAGTGGAAACCAACTCAACATTCACAAGTAAACTTGCAGGCAATATGTTTTGAATATAGGGGAAGTTTTACTCATTGCATTTTCTTCATCAACCATTATTTAAAACATCAACAGCAGGAATTATTATGATTAGGTAATCTAATGGTTAAGGTAGGTTTTGGAAGAACACCCTATCAAATTCGAGAATACTTTGTTTCTAATGACAAAACACAACCCAACATCCTACTCTTCAACAGGTCCCTCTTCATCTCTGTGTACTTCCTTCCTCCCTTGATTCCGTCCAACATCCCTATCCTATTCCTGGCCCTTCCTCATTTGCCCAACATTCTCCCCTATCAAAGTCTTAAATGTCCCTTAATTTAACTCTTCATACTTCCTTCTGCCTAACTCTCTTTATATTCTCCCATTCTTCTTTCCTTCGCTCCTCTATCTTTCTAACATCTCATCTGTTATCCATGGTTTCCTTCTCCTTTTTCCATTAACAGTTCCCATAGTTTCTTTTGTGACTTTCAATATCCCTTTTTTGATATACAGGGTGCAACAACAATACTTCCTTTTTTTTCAAATGCAAAACACCTCCAAAAAAGGAAGTTATGTGGCTACACCCTGTATTTCCATTTTTTTCTCAATAGTTCTCTGTTCTTTTCCCTCATCCATGATTTTCTCTACAGCCTACTGATACTCCTTCCTTGTCATTCCAGTTAATGCTTCTATATTACATTTCCTAACCCACCACCCTCGCCTTCTCTTTTTCAATCGGACACTACACTTCATGAGCACTAAATTTTGATCACAGTCCTCATCTGCTCCTGGGAAACTGTGTGATTGGTTATGCTGTTCCTAAATCAGTGCCTAACCATAATACCTTTCTGAGTCATCGATCACTTTACATCTATACCAATGCCTTTTGTCATGTCTATAACAAGTGTTGGCGATGACTAACCCCTGTCTCCTGCAGAATTCAATCGTATTCTCCCCGCAGTCATTCCTTATACCTAAACCGAAGTCCTCCTTTAAACCCCATCTCATTACCATGCCTTCCTTGGCTACCATTGCATTCTAATCCCCCATCACTATCTAATGTTTTCCTGCAGGAACACATGCGATTATGTCCTCTAACTGATCATTTACCATATCGACTTCTTCCTCCTTATGATTGCTTGGCAGCATGTACACCTGAACAATGACCAAGTTTGTCGATTCTGCTTTTATCTCTGCTAGTAATAATCTATCTGCGCTTCCTCTATATTGACTATGCTTCTTCCTATCTTTTTATTCAATATGATGGCAACCCCTTGAAGGGTCTAGTCCCCTATGTGTATATGTACTGCATATTACTCTCTAACTATCACGTCTGTGATCCCCGCTATCCTTCCATCTCACCTCGCATAAACCTAAAATATCTATATTCTATTGTTTCAGGATTCACTTCGTGGAAGTATTTAATATCCATTACTAAAAAAGAAAGAAAGACTCGTACTTTTCCACAGATTTTATTATACGGTACAACGCGTTTCACCGACTTGCGGCATCATCAGGTACAAATTTGCAAAACAGACAGAGCAAGCATATATACCCTCAGGACAGAGTGGGGGCGGGGAGGGTTGGAAGGATTTGAGAGGGGTGGGGGCTCGCAGGTGCGTTGATGGATTGTTTTGACCATTTCCAGGCTAATTTCTCGGAGAGGAGTGGGGAGGGGTATGGGAATAATTGCTCATTACAAAGTGTCGTGTTGGGGTTCACCAAGTGCCTTCTAATCTCTAATTGCTCGAGAGCGTCCATTTTTAATCCTTTTGGGAGTGTGTGTAATATCTCTGGGACAAAGTCACTGCTGTGGTTGAATTCTAGTAAATGCTTGGCGAAGAGAGAGTTGTTATTCTGATTTTTGTGACACCTAGCGTGTTCCTTGACTCGTAACTTGATATTCCTGCCGGTCTGACCGACATAAACGCTGTTGCAATCCTCGCATTTCAGTTTATAAATGCCTGATTTGAGAAGGCTATCCTGGGTGTCTTTTCCATTGGCTAGAAGTTTGGAGAGGGTTATGGGTGGGTAGAAGGCTGCTTTGAGTGAGGTGGGTAGGCAGTTGGAAATCCTATATGAAAGATCTCCCAGAAACGGGATCGAGCACCACTTAAAATCTTTAGATACTGCGGGCTGTGATACGAAAATGCTTTTTATGGCCATTGCTTTTTGTTTTTTCCGTAGTAATGTGTCAACTAGTTTGGGGTTGAAACCATTGTTGGTAGCTATATTAGTGACATTCACGAGTTCAATTCTGAAGTTTTTGGGGGAAAGGGGTATGTGTAGGAGGCGGTGGATCATGGAGTGGAGGGCTGCGTGTTTGTGAGAAAAGTGGTGTGCGGAATCATTAGAAATTATGTGGTCTGTATAAGTGGGTTTCCTATAAATTGCAAATCCAGAGGTGCCATCGTTGATAGACACGGATGCTTTGCAAGGGTTTTGTGAGATGACGACCACAGAAGCCTTACCTCTCCCACTGCTGGGCACAAAACATGGCCAATTGGGCCAAGTCCAATAGTTGCCAGGACTAATTTTCTCTTTACTGTCCATAATTATATTCTAAGGATTAATAATTGAGGTGGTTTCCCATTGCCTTCCTCAATAGTGTTTTTAATGTGACACCACCATCAATGACTGGATGCACTGGGGTCAGATGCCTTTGCATACGCCTCATGGAGGAACAGATGCTGCACGGGCTACCTTTAGTCTGGCTCCTAACCTTCAAACTATCTGGCATGGGTGACCCTACCAGGAGCAATTACCATTGCTCCTGCCTGCACAGCTTTAGGGGTCATCGGAACACACAAGCCCTTCCACAATGTCAAGGTCGTAGTCCATCGGAGGGAACAGGAATATGGTCCCAAATAAAACTCTTAGAATAGAATCCAGGATTCAAAGTGCACATGTTCACAGCAAACTACCCTCCAATGCTAGATGGATTTTCAACAATAGCCTACCTCTCCTGGCTCTTCATGGGAGTAATGAGCTGCCAGAAAGAGCACTCTCAAAAACAATGAGTTGGCCACTCTAAAAGTAAAAGATATTTAACTTATACTGTGTCCTAGATATGTTTCATGATATCCTTTCTTCATTTTTGTTATATTGGATAATGAACTGGAATCATCCTGATGTTTTTTTAAATATGGGGAAATATTTTCTATCTTACTAGAACCTGATAGGCCTAATAAAAATGTTTGCATGTTTCCCATGCTCATCAATTCCCATGTTCATCAATCTATATAATCACAGGTGTCAACTCAAATGTTGGTTTAATAGGTGTGGGTAGAGCTCACCTAGCACTAAACCCGATGGCATGTGAAATTCAAATACCAGGATGTAGTCTATTTCCTTTCCCTGTGCTGCCTATAGATTCCCAGGAAGATCTGATGCCAAAAAATTACACAACTTGGGTGAAGCTGAGACTGTCCAGAGGTGCCATCAAGAATCAAACTCAGGCCCCCAGTCAGTAGCTCTATAAACTGGACTATCACATCCCTTGATCTATAAATGTATTAGAAACTAACACAAAGCCAGAAGAATGGAATAATCTATGCTTGGCCGAAGGAATACTCATCATATATGTAAGACTAATACTGAATTAGCAATTTCTAATCAATAGCAGAGTTAAGCAGTATCACCTCAGAAAGAATTCATACTGACGAGCAGTTACTAAAGCATCTTTGATAATTCCAGTCTGCTCTTGTCTAAGGCCTCCTTCTGTAAATAATGCACCTTCAATATCAGAGGCATAAGGGGATTTCTTGGGTGTGTTCCCAGTCACATTCAATGCAGAATCCTGAATTTTACTTTTGCAAAAATAATTTTCCACTGCTTTAGTGAGCAAAAGTATTTTGAACATAAGTTTTTGCATCAATGTGTCTAATGTTCCATGCATTGTTTCCACATCTCTTGACAATATTTCAGGCACTGAAAAAGATTATATGGAGATTCACAAGTTATATCCAGTTACAGCTATTATAAGTATATCCTTAAAGCATTAAGAAAAAAAGAAATACCTATTTGAATTTAAAATTTATTATCATGCTGTTGATCACAGAAAGATAAATAATAATAATAATGTATGCATGTGAGACTTCAGGATAATACATACGATCATCAATATAGTGTCCTCCTCTATGGCAATCACGATTGAATAACCTCACACCAGAAACAATTGCAGTCAATTCATTTATATGTTTAACTTGTTCGTCTGGAGACTTAAGCAGTAGATCAGAAAGTTCTGCTGCAGGGAAAACACTTTGCAATGCAACTGTTTTCACCACGAGTAAAAATAACAAAATATAAGATTAATTTCAATGTATAAATGATTACACAAATAATAAAAAGTATGACACTTCACTTTTTAAAAATCATAAGAGCTCAATACACCTGCAGTTTCCCTTAGAGCTAAAGAATTTGTCAATCCACCAATTCCTGACCCTAATATTATCAGTGTGACTAGTGAGTTATATGATTTCTCCACTTCTTCTGGATTTTGTGGGTACTTGGAAAGGAAATCTTTAAGTATCGGCTCCAGAAGATTTTTTCTGCTTTCTCGATGTTCTTGAATCAACTGAGCTGTAATGGCAATCATGCAGAAAATATAATCAAAATGTACAAATACTGAAAGACACCATGCAATTATTATTTTCAACGAATTTTCCGTACCACGAGTAACAACTTCCATGCTGAAATACACCTGCATATGCAAAGTAGCCAATGTACATGCTTTTAGACATTTTGTCAAGCACAATTCCTGCAATTCCTTTATCTCCTCTTTTCCAAGCATGTGTCCTTGTGAATTACTGAATTCTGGATTTTTAACCATTAAATTCACCTGTAACATAAAGTAATATTCCATTGTTCAAGTGTGGACTTCCACAGTCAGGCGATACATGACATTCCATTTTGTTATTTCAATTCCAAAGAACAGTAAATGAAAAATATAATCTATTGAAAATATTCCCACCAGATATGCTGCAGTGTTTTTTGAAATGATGATGCCTTTTTTGGAGCATAACTTTACTAGATCAGTGACAATACTCTTCAAAAGTTGTTCTGCATCTAAAGAGGATATGCTAGTGCTATCTAGAAGATTTAAATCGGTTACAGATGTCATTTTGGACTTTATTTATCCTTATAAGAAGCCATATGTTATTCCTTAATTTTTTCAATCTGAAATAAATTGATCTCTTTTACTGACCAAGATGTAGCTTGGACATAAGTGAATAGGAAATGATAGGAAATAAGAGAATAATGGGCAGTTATGTATAAGATAAAAATAATATACAAATAACAGGAGAAAAATAACAATAGAATTTCCCTCATATAAGATAAATACACACATATATAGTCAGTATAAAAATCTATTTGAGTCAAAAAGGATCCTATCTATAACTAATAGTAGTCAGTGTGACAAATGTTAGTTAAAAAATTAATTCTCATATCAACTTGCATTTGGGGAATAATTTTGACTTAAGAGTTGTCATGAAACTGAAAGCACACAACTACTCATTATAACAAAGGCAAAGAAAATAATTTTATGCTGAGGATTTGAAATGGTACTATGCTATTTAATTCTAAAACTTCCAATCTCTTAAAATATACATCTACCAAAAACCCAGGCTAAAGTTAAATGAATGGAGTATCACTAATGTCACCAGAAGTTGATAATTGTAGTAAAGTCATGCATATTACATAATCCTTATAGAAATTTATGAAATGAGGTATTATTTTAGTGAAACTTAACATTTTAGAAATCTTTACAAAGAAACTCCAGGGAACAATGTTTTTCTTGGATATTTTGTATGCATATACAACCAGTTCGAAAGTACAAGAGAAGATCACATCTTGAAATTTTTAACCCATGTTTGGAATGGGAAGACACTCCATTGATTTATTGCTTAAATACTTATTTTTGGTTCCCTTTCAAACAACTTTGGCAGGGTTGAATTCCAAAAAACCATCAATCTTCATCATGGAGCCAAAGCAGTAAAGTGAGCACATATATTGAAGGTGGATTTCTAAATGAATGAGCTTTAGATTAGTAGTAGGTATGGTCACCCACCGGAAAACGCATTTTTTATACATCTGCCATTCACTTTATATTTTATCATGAACAGTTTCAAACACCCTAAATCAACAAATAGTCATTTACACTTACCTCAAGGCTCCAAGCGAACAATACACAAGAGTTACACTATTCTCAAGAAATAATTCCCCACTGTATTAATCATAGGATTATTGAATGGATTATAGCATATTATGGGCAACAAATAAAGAAACAAACAAATAAATGATATGTTTCAGCGATCAATTCTACAAATACGTGAGAATATAACTCACAGCCACCTCCAAATCATGCATTTTAAGGATAACGCTACTCGTGAAAATGACCTTAATTACTAAATATAAATCATGATTAAACCTCAATTTGACCTTTTAAAATACGATCGTATAAGAATTGTGTGGTAGTAAAATTAGTCACATATGCGCAAAATTTAGAAATATTATTTAAAACTTGTAACAGGCATTTTAATGCAATTTTTACGTTTAGTGAATTTTATGTTTTATACGCGGTGCAATAAGACAATTAAATCGAATAATAACGAGTACACCACACGGCCATAAAAGGAAAATGATCACGTACTAACTGAGATTTAGTTACCTGAATTGCACGAAATTAAAGTTGAGGTACGTGCGTACATATGATAGTAAACGTCGACAGTATTACACAAAATAAAAATGTTTCGTCTTACAGGAGTGGAGCGAAATACAGCCAAAGTTTAACCGTTGCATCTCACAACAAAAATAATAAACGTGAGCGGTCTGACTTGAAAGACTATTTCAAAGTGAAAGATGGCAGCCGCTGTTTCGCGGGTAAAATTATACGGATACTAAGTCTTATTCCTACACTTTTGGTTCCATTAACTGTTTGTAATTCTTTTCGAGAATTAAATGAGTTCAGTTGATTCAAGAGATATAACGCTGGTGAAGATATATGCATTTGAAACCGTATCCAGGGTAACTGCATAAACCTCAACATTTGAACCGCGAAATACGAATTATGTTATCGAAAGTTAGCCAAACTTCTTGGTTAAACTACTGAATTACGTTTAATATGAAAAGATGTCTTATTCATTTGTTAGAAAAATTTCAAGAGATGTAAATCCTCCCGTGGTAGTTAGAATGGATCACTCACCCAGAATAGCCATGAAGATTTCAAAGGTAAATTTCCACTTTCCTTATCGAAATACAGCAAGGTGCATGCTTCCCACTTTTATGGCGGGGAGAGTCTTATGGGATAGAAGGTAATACCTCTTCCACTTATCTTCCCCAAAAGAATAAGCCACTTTATTGGGCTGAAGCCATTACAATGACATGCATCTCAAGGCTCGGCCTCGTAGGCTTGGCTTTTAATTACTAAAGTTAACATTCACAGGGCCATTATTTATTTCCGGGCAAGCTTAAGTAATAGATAAAAATTCTGCGACTTTCTGGTGTGGGAGAGATATTGGTGGTGGAAAATGGACGACCTTCCTTTATTATAAGCAGACTACTGGGTTAGGGTGGGTTTTTAATGGACCCTGGTACATTACCTCACTCCAAGGCCCCAATTAGCATGACACAAAGATTTCTTCAACCCTTAACTGTATATATTAAATCACTCATTAGCTTATTACACTTTCAACCTCATCCAAAATGCCAATTCTTTCCCTCCTTCAACTTCATTTCCCAGCATTCTCACTTTTATTTCCATATTCAGCATCCCATTACCTCTCAGTATCTCCTGAATCCACTCTTCTTGACTTCAAATTTCTTCCAACACCTGTCTCCATGCTATGCCTGGAATTTCATTTCTGCCCATTAAATTTTCTCCAAGCCCACAGCTCAATTGCTTCCAATTAACATTTCTCTTTCTTCAATGATGAAGTTTCTGAGTCATACAAAACTACACTCCATATTGAAGTTTCCACTAGTCTTTTCATTATATCTTTACTTAAATGCCAGTAATCAACTCCCTTTTTTTTAAATTATTCTTTACCGTGCAATTCTTTTAATGTTCTTACTACTTTTTCCACCTCTTAAAATACTCCCTAAATATGTGAGCTATTCTAATTGTTATAGTTTATTCCCCTTTAATGTACACCTTATCCTTTCTATTTTTTAAGAACCTCACTACTTTCATTTTATTGTGAATCTCTTCCCATAAAATTTCTACTGATTCGGTAAAGTGCCAAGTAATGATTGTAACCCTTTGGTTGACTAACTAATACAACTGATCCTTCTTCAGGTCAATGAAACATACAAATACATCATGTTTGTATTCTGAAGAGCATGGATGCCCTGTCTATCCTAAAATATTATACATCTGCTCTCAATTATATGTGGTATTTTCCACAATCTTTCAAAATTAATTAGTTGAAATTACTGCCTGGAAATGTAAAATATATGGACAGTAAAGAAGGAAAGTTATTCTTCTTATTAAACATATGCATGAGGAGTTGAAAGAAGAAGTTAGAAGAGACATGTTTAAATTGTATTACGCTTTGATTAAAATATATTTTACTCTTGGAAGATATTCCTCTACAGTATCAGGAGAGATGTGGTTACCAATACATATCCCATTTATAATGGACCAAGGAAAATAGTATCATTCCATTTACAGTAATTGTCATGAACCATATCTTGGAGCTCAAATAACCTTACCTGCTCTCAATATCCACCAGCCCTATTTTATCTATAAATACATATATATATATATATATATATATATATATATATATATATATATATATATATATATATATATATATATATATATATATATATATATATATATATATACAGAAACAGATATAAGGAAAAGGGATAGGAACACATATAAAGGACGAACACAATAGAGGTGGGGAAGGCGGAATCGAACGGATCACAAGAGTAAAAATATTTCCTCAACCGGGACTCGAACACCGGATCTTTCCACTTGCCGGGCGGATGCTCTTAACCACTTGAGCTATCGAGGATAGTCAATTTACCCTGAGATCCGTGGGTCTAATATGTCGCCAAGCGCCCCGATTCTTTCAGCCAAGAGATGGCGTCAGGGGGCAGTTTCACCCACCAAAGGAGAAATGGACAATACACAAGGAAAGGAAAGGACAGTGGGTTAGAATTCATACAACATCATACAGGAAAGGAACAGTGCGTTTCGTGGCACGCATAGCCAGAAGAAAGAGCGTATCTCAGGGTAAATTGACTATCCTCGATAGCTCAAGTGGTTAAGAGCATCCGCCCGGCAAGTGGAAAGATCCGGTGTTCGAGTCCCGGTTGAGGAAATATTTTTACTCTTGTGATCCGTTCGAATCCGCCTTCCCCACCTCTATTGTGTTCGTCCTTTATATGTGTTCCTATCCCTTTTCCTTATATCTGTTTCTGTATATATGAGTATTTATTCGCCGTTTGGCGGGATTTCGTGTTTGAATGTGTGTATATATATATATATATATATATATATATATATATATATATATATATATATATATATTATTTATTTATTTATTTATTTATTTATTTATATTTGCAAAGGAAAACCAACAGCAGCAGGACAGAAGACGCAGGAAAAGAAGACCAAAGTAGTTAGAATAGGAACGTGGAATGTTAGGACAATGATGAGGACAGGGAAATTGGAGAATGTTAAGTGAGAGATGGAAAGGGGAAATATAGATATTTTAGGTCTTTGCGAGGTGAGATGGAAGGTTAGCGGGGAATACTGGAGTGATAATTATAGAATAATATACAGTGGTGGGGATGAGAGCAAACGAGGAGTTGCCATAGTATTAAATGAAGAGGTAGGAAGAAGTGTAGTCAACATAGAGCAGGTAATGGATAGAATACTACTAGTAGAGATAAAAGCAGAACCGACAAAATTGGTTATTATTCAGGTATACATGCCATCGAGCAACCATAGAGGTCGATAGGATATACAATCAGTTAGAGGACATAATCGCGGGTGTTCCTTCAGGGAAACATTTGATAGCGACGGCGGATTGGAATGCGACAGGAAGAGATGGTTATGAGGTGGGGGACTATGCTTTAGGCATGAGGAATGACCGCAGGGAGAAAGCAGTTGAGTTCAGCAGGAGACAGGCGTTAGTCATCACCAACACCTGGTTTAGACACCACAAAAGACGCAGGTATACATGGAAAATGCCAGGTGACTCAGAAAGGTATCAGCTAGATTATATCCTGGTTAGACACAGGTTTAGGAACAGTGTGATAAATTCGCACAGCTTCCCGGGAGCGGATGCGGACTCAGACCACAATTTAGTTGTTATAAAATGTAGCGTCCGTTTCAAAAAGATAAGGCAGGGGTGGCGGGTTAGAAAATGGAATGTATAAGCATTAAATGAATTGAAAAGGAAGGAGTACAAACAGGCTGTAGAGGAAATCATGGAGGATGGTAAAGAGCTAAGTACTATCAAAGAAAAATGGGAAAGTAACTAGAAAGGGTTATCGAAAGCTGCAAAAGACACTATTGGAACCGTTAACGCTAAAAGGCCTAGGAAACTATGGATCATGGATGAGATGATTACAAAGATGGATGAGAGGAAAAAATGGAAGAATGTAAAAACAGAGTTAGGCAAAATGAAGTACAAAGAATTAAACAATAAACTGAGGCAGGCAACAAATAAAGCAAAAGAAGCATGGTGGAAGACGCAGTGCGAGGATATGGAAAGTCTGCAGAGGAAGGGTGAAATCGGTGCGCTGTACAGCAAAGTTAAATCGTTATCAGGAAGTAAGAAAGGAAGAGCTATGCTAACAGTTAGAGATAAGGCGGATAAGGTAATTGTTGACGCAGGAAAGATCCAAGAGAGATGGAAGGAGTATATAGAAGAACTGTATAGTAAAGAACTTAGACCAACAAAGTTAGACATTGAAAAAGAATATGATGTAGAGGAAGACAGCTTAGGTCCAGGCATACTCGACGATAAGATAAGAAAGGGCATTAAGGGAGATGAAACTAAAAAGGCCGTGGGGGTGGATAACATTCCCGCAGAACTACTGAAATGTATAGGAAAATGTGGGAGGAAGAGGCTATATGGGCTCATTTGTAGTATCTATGAGGAAGGAATCTGGCTGGAAGACTTTGTGAGATCAGTTGTAGTTCCTATTCCGAAAAAGGTAAAGGCTACATCTTGTGAGAACTACAGAACAATAAGTTTGATATCCTGAAGTTAAAGTTGTTCTCAGGATCATAAACAAAAGAATAGAGAGTAGGGCATATGATTACTTAGGGGATGATCAGTTTGGATTTAGGAAGGGAGGAGGTGCGCGTGATGCCATTGCAGTAATGAGATTATTAATCGAGAGGAATATAGAATACAACGAGGAGGTATTTGCCTGTTTCGTAGATTTCGAAAAAGCGTTTGATAGAGTGAATTGGGAAAAACTAATGAGTAATTTGAAGAAAATAGGAATAGATTGGAGGAACAGGAGGCTAATCCGCAGCCTTTACGTGTCTCAGACTGCTCAGGTGCAAGTGGGGAACGGGGAGTCCGGATGGGCAGTGTTAGGAAGAGGTGTAAGGCAGGGTTGCCCATTATCACCTTTGCTGTTCAACCTGTATGTAGAGGAAATGATTAAGGAGGCATGAAAGTGGGCGGGGAATCATAAAATCAGTTAGGTTTGCTGATGACCAAGCAAGTTTAGTTTGTCAGTCAGCCAAGGGGTTGCAAGCATTGCTGAGTGAATTGGAAATTCAGTGCGACAGGTATGGGATGAGAATCAATATTAATAAAACAAAGGTTATGCGATTTTCTAGAAAGAAAAACGCTAAGCTAAGCATTGAAATAGGAGGGCAAAACTAGAGCAGGTAGAACAGTTTGCGTATCTCGGTAGTGTTTTGGACCAACACGGTCAAAGTAGTAGGGACGTAAGGAGAATTGTGCTTGGCAAAGAGGATTTCACAAGGAGGAGGGAGTTGATGACAGGGATGTTGAGTAAGGAGAATAAGAATAGACTCGTTGGACGGGATGATGGGAGGAAGAAGGTACTCAGAGATGAAGAGGGACCTGATGTAGAGTAGGATGCTGGATTTTTTGTTTTGTTAGGAGTCACAAAATATTTATTTAGTTACTTACTTAAGGTACTTAGTGGGCAGCACTTTAAGAGAGTGCGCCAGATGGGATGTCTGTTGAATGGGATGCTGAACTGTGGACCACTTGTCCCCTTTCGTTAAGTGTAGACTAATGCTGATTCTGGGTTTCTCTCTACCCTTTTTCCTTTCCTATCCATCCCTAATGACATAAATGACCTCAGCTGTCAGTTGCCTCCCCTAGCACCACTACTGCTTCCACTGAATTTAGTTCAGGTGACTACAAATTTTGGATATTGGCAATCAAGCAGAGTGCATGTTGTAAGCACAAAAGCAGATCTAAACTATCTGACCTATTTATGTGAAAGATAGAAGGCCAGCCTTCCTTGCACTGAACCCTTCTTTTTTTTTCTGTCAGTTGTTCATGTGTCATTTTTTCAGAGATAGACCTGGCCCACCTACACAGTATGTTACCAAGTATTAGCCAGTTATTCACACATGTATTTACCTCCTAATTACTTCATTGTAACTTCATTAACTAAGACTAAGCGAAATTATAAATGCCATGGAATGACTGAGAAACTTACATTTAAAATTTACCACATTACATTTATGAAATGAATTGACTTCGGTTAGAGGTCAAACTTTTGAAAAATGAATTTCTATAATTTTCACATTAAATATAAATTAATTTCAAAATAAACTTTGAAACCTATTAACATTTCTTAATGATTCAAAGACTATAAGTTCTTGTATTTCAACATAATGTAATTAAATGGGTGCAGTCACATATTCAACCACCAAAAATGAACATTTTACTCTAGAAATGTGTGATTTCCAGCTAGGGTAAACTAAAAATCTTGAATAAAGATTTTTCTTAAAACACTAAAATCTTCTGTTGTTAAGATGATAACTAAATCAATGTCTCCATTTTCTTATGAAAATTAGCAATACTCTAGGCAATCATCCACAATTTTTGGAAGGGCATAGAAATTATTACAAAAACTTGTAATGGCCCAGGGAATTTCAATGATCCAGGGAATTTCAATGACCAAGCCGTATTTCTACCACAGTCAATGAATGTTTTATCTACAAATTTCTAGAACATATCTTATCTCCAATAGTCTATGAGGAGAATGAGCTCATAACAGGCTCCTTCATCTATTCTTGTTCATTGGAAGTCAATTACAACAGGTTAAAGCATTTACAGCTTCATTCCAGACAGCAAAGTTATGTACTGAGAATATGCCTGGGCATATTTACAACACATAACTTTACTATATGAGACAAATTGATTTGGCCCAAATGTTTAACTCATTCATTTATGTCAAGGGTGAAATAATGATTAAAACTTTCTAAAGAACTGAGGAAATCACACTTTGACATAACTGGATGGATATGAATTTTAACTGAAAAAATTACCTTGTTAGCTCATGAAGTTATGACATGTATTAGCCCATTTAAGCAAAAAGTTGTTTAAAACATAGCTTAAAACTTTATACTCAGCACATCTATGCTTGAGTCAGATTATACAGATATTTGCATTAACACTCACCACTGGGGAGAGTAAAAGGACATCTGTGCATACTGCCTCCGAACCCCATTATTCTCCGATTACTTTTAAGACTAGTCTCCAATTAATTTAAGAAATGCCAACTTCAACTGAAGGTGCTAAGACTTATTTTGTTTTAATGTGGACCATAAGTAGAGTGACATATATGAATGACAAAGTTAAAAATGGAATCCAGGAAGAATAATTAACTTTGGTGAAGCAGGATGTCAGAAATATTTCCACTAAATATTATTACTGTTGCCACAAAATTTCAAGTTCTTTGTATTTCTGGGTTCAGCCATTGACTTGACTAAATATATAAAAATGGCATCGAACAATTAATTTTCATTACAATAAAAAAGTTTGCATATTGCCATTAAATACTTTATAGATTGTCAAGAGCTACAAATCTGCTTAGAACTAAGTCTAAAACCAGGAGATGACCAGCTAAAATACTCACTCAATTAAATAATGTTCAGCATTATAAAACAAAATATGACGCCCTTTATTTTGAATGCATGAATTGAATAAAAGAAAGATGTAAGACGGAAGTAAAAAAAATATGAGATAAGCCACAGTCATGAAAATAAAAAATACATATTGAAGAAAGTTAGGGGAATCCTCTCCACCACTGAGATAAAAATAATATTGCACATAAATACCTACCTAACTCTTTAAAAACAACCTCTCAGTTTTCTGTATAAGTATTGTTTTTCATGGACTGATTTAAAATGGAGCATGCAATGGATTTACATGTTTAATTAGCCAAATTAATATAATCACTTGAGTTCACATGGAGTAGGAATTTTTATTAGCAATATTCCTTTCAGCTGATATTCTTTCATTCCAATTCAAATAACATAACATTAGAAGTTAAATTAATTAAATTATATAGATAAAAAATGAATTTCTTAAATATTATATAAAAATCTTTTCACATATAAGGCAACAAAATTACAAAAATCTAGTACACTCAGTACCAGGCTTGCCTTTCATAAATTAACAGGTGGTAACCAGTTGAAAATAGCTTCACAAGAAAAACATAAAATGCATGATTTCAGTTGTGTCTACATACACATAAATCAAAAAAAGTTACCCACTTTCAATATAACCATCCAAAAGCTTACCAACTGCCATAGCAACAACCACTTGAATGACATTGACAAAATGTCACAATTAAAATGTTCATAAATTACACACCAAATTTAGCACATCATGGTTTGACAGCAATAATTCATTATGCACTTTGAATCAAATATATGAATGTAAGAGATAATTAACTTTGGCTGTTCTTCAGTTACTAATATTGAATTAATAACTATTTTGCATGAAACAGCTTCAATAAATACCATTCTAGTCTTTAACATTATTAACACCAAACACTAATGTCAATATTTTAATTTTGTGTTTGAGATATGGTAAACCCAAGCCAGAGCAAACAAATAAATGTACCCCTGGCTTCTATAGTTACATCATTATCGGGGAAATGCATCACATGAGGCTATATTATGCCCATCTATACAAAGGCTAACCTGTCTTTATATATTACTGTATTAACTATAATATTATACTTGTATATACACTATAACCAACTATGTTTTCACTAACAATAGGAAGATAACTTTACCGGCTCCAAAATGACCTCTATAATATGAACAAACAAGCATTATAGAGCCTTAATTTACAATTGCTTCATAGATAATGTAGCTGAGATCAATATATTTTCCAACAACAACAACTTTGCTATTAACAAAAGCATCACTCACTCAAAAATATCAGTTGCACATGATAATATTAGTTATTTACATTTGAGTCCATTTAATTTTAACCTTATTACATGTTTCTTTAAGGTAATATCATTGGGACACATGATCCATTAAGGCTTTAATTATTGTCATACGTTGTCAATTTGCCACATTCTCCCAAAGTTAATATACTTCATAATATAGACCTTTCTGTAAATAGTAACAATAATTACTTCAGATATTTCTGAAGAATTTACACTATCACAGAAAATTTACAAAAATCAACTCAATTATAATTCCACAGATAATAAGAGTATCACACATGAATAAAAACAACCCAATTTCAAACCTTACAGAAATTTTCCATTTAAAAGTCATTATTATAAGAATGAGGAGTTGTACAAGAATTATTTATCCAAACAATATTTAAAAATGTAGTATATTAATATTCCAAAGAAACGAAGACTTCCAGAGTGAAAAAAAGTAGTGAAACAAGTCAATAAAAATGTCAAACATCACAAAGATGAACACTTACTATTTTTGTAGGTACTATTCTTTATCAAAATGTTTTAACTGGAGATTGTTACTCCTAAATTGCACCATTTCCCTAGACATGTTGGCAAATAAGTATGTGCTTTCACAACCTTAAAAAACATCCACAAAAAATACAAATTCTTTTTCCTTATATAACCTAAAAATATCTACAACTTTTCCTAATTGACACTATTCACTATGAGCCAAGTATAAAGCAGATCAGGTATACCTTGATAGTGTTGTCCATGATCCAATACTTAGTTCCAAATGCATCATTTCAGCTATGTACTTCTAAGTTTTCGTATGAGTGAATAGCTTTGTAAAAGGCTCCAAAATGGCATTTTTAATGGCAGATTTAGTAAAATATCATTGCCATTTCTTTTAAATTAAGCTACTCCATTTGGTACCTCAATAGAACAATGGCAAGTTGCACTGCATAGCTTGAAAATATTCACCACTATTATGTTTGTAACTTTTATACCAAGTTATGAAGAGGTAAGTAATTAAATAAAAATAATAAAAATGCATGTATAAACCAACTCAGTATAAAAAAATAAGTATGTATGCCATTTGTTATCATCCCAAGTAGCAAATATTTTGGACCAAGGTTGGTATTTTTTCTTCAGTTTTATTACTATACTTGCTCAAAAAAATGAGCAGTCAGATAATTTATATCATCAAAGCACCAATTTTTACTAATACCCTTTCCTTTACAAATCCGATTCAAAGTAAAATCTACATCAATATTTTATAAAATCAAGAGCTGAAAATAGTTGTCAAGAAATTTCTATGCAATACCTGAAAGGTCTAGTGGGAATGTGATTCTAAAAATGGTTAAGACAATGAGATAAAACAGTCTTAATAATGATAGTAAACAAAATGCAGCATCGTATTTTGAAAACAATAAGGAATAAATTTACTACCTCAGAGAAAAAGACATCTAGTCTTCATTTCATTGGAAATATTCTGAAGAGACATCAAAGTAACAAATTGTGACTTCTTTGATTCAAACCATTTAGTTGATACCAAACTGTTTCAATAAGCATCATGTGCGACCATATATAATTATCCAGCACATTACATAGAAATTACAATCAATTTATTATGATATAACAAAAAGGTATTGAGAAAAATTTCTACAGTATTCTGCAGTTCATTCAAACGATTCCCATAATTGCATAGCCATTTCTCCTTTGCATACACAACATGAGGCTAAAAAAATAGTTTTCACATATGATTTCACATTTTACAAATGTGTGTATGATGCCTCTCTACCAATCATCACTAGTGCCAATTCACAAACTATGAGGAATACAGAATCATTTTGTGTTACTTCAGCTTGTAATCTGCGATTGAACTGAAATTCCACTCTTCAAATATTTCAAAGGGACAACCTTGCTCTTAAAAAATAAAATTTCAGCCACTTTGGTCATTATTATATGCTACAGTTAGCTACCAACTAATAACAGTTGAAATATACAAGACCAAAGTAAGCATCTCATTTCTGACACATGTGGTACCATCACTTTCATAAGTATTTAACCAATGGCAAAGGTAAATCACTCAGGGTTACATTGTTATTTACAAAATACAAAGACAGTTCAAGTATCCTTGAACAACATTAAAAATCAAAGTAATGTATCATAATTAATTGAATAAAAATTTATGAGGTCAAGGGCACTAATTGACAAATTTTCAACATTGGCCCATTATCTGGAGCTACTTGGGTGATTGTATTCAAAACCTTTGTATTCATAACGTGACACTCTTTGTAATACTGAGATCATTTGCTTCACCCACCATGCTCTGCTTTAATTAATCATGAAAGTATCTTTAATATATTTCAAACAGCCATACTGACTGTTCACTGAAGTCCAGCCTCATTATCGATGAATGTAAAAGAACCTTATATACACTTATGCAATTGCCTCTGAGGGATTATTACCCAAATCTTTCATTTGGAGGGCATGTCGTGCAATTCTTATTTAATTCCATGAAGCTATGCTGTGAAATTTTAAGGATATAGGATATAGCTAGGAGAAAGAGGAATGAGCCAATTGCTATCGGTAGAGACTTCAGAGACAACACAGCATTATATAATGGTTGACTTCATGGTCGTCTTAATGGCAGATGCTAGCTGTTCAAATTTAATGTTCAAAAATCTGATAGCTTTGAACATTTCGATGATTTCTTAAAAATCACTTGCACACTCTGGTGGATTCATATATCCAAAAACGTTTAGCTCATAGAGACTCGCAAAGAGTATGAAAAACAGATACCAAGCCATCAGAACTATCCCATACCTTCGGTCTAGCTTCCAACCATTTAAATGAGTGGCAATTACCAAGAAAGCCACAGTTGAGAGGAGAGACAGAGTCGAATATGTGAGCCCTGAAAAATGCAAATTCAAATATTATTTTATTAAAAAATAATATTATTAAGTTATTGTATAATATGACTACAGTACAACTAATGGGTTCAAAAAATTTTCATATGATGAGTGACTAAAAGACCCAGTCTTCAACCTGAATTTTTCATTTTTGACAGTTGGGGACACCTTATTTCATGTGGAATCCACTCATTCTGTATAGTAATGCCATTTCCTCTTCATATACCCCCTTTGATTTCCTAGAGATTTCTAGTACCCAGAAAAAAAAACAGCTTGAGTTTAGTTGGGAGTGCTCAGAAGCATTATGTTGTTTTGAACCTGTTAAGTATCTGATTTCTGTATCCCCTATACTACCACACTGAATAAAAAAATTAATTCTAGTGCAATTTAATAATGTGCTCAATATTTAAATGTTCCTGAGAACATGGATTCCCTAGGAATATCCCACTGTTACATTACTATTCCAATTTACGATAATTACAGAAAAGAGCAAAGTTTTCAGCATTTAAGCTAAATTTAAATATTTCTTGAACTTGAAACCAGCAACAGTAAAATAAGTTGTAAATTAGATGGACAGAAATAAAACATATTTGGCATCTTATATTCCCAGCTAATATTTTCACTGAAATAATTGTATCTAATCAATGGAAATATGCCAGAGATACATGCATCTTTGAGAAATGCCACCATTAGGTTCCATAGCGCCACCAAGTAATCAATTTTAAGGATAAAGCTTACTCATGTAAAGATGATAATGAATATATCACATGAATCTCTCACAAAGTTTGCTCATATTTACAATAGTTTTTTCTGTAAATCTAATAGTTCTAAAATTTATTCCAATACTCAAGTCGTAATCACCTCCGTACGAAGACAAAACTTAGGATAAATTATCACCCTCTATGATACAAAATTTTATGCAAAAATTACAAATGGTTTTCCACATAAACACTTATAAACAACAATGAAATCTGTATGAAGCAAACAGTAACTATGGGCGTATGAATATTATGGGAAGAATCCATCCCAGCCGTACTCTTACAAATGGGCAATGGATGGGTGTGGGAAATTTAAAAACAGCCTTGATTTTATTAAAATTATCAAAGACATCACCCTAAGACACAAATATCTTAGTTTCGTTTGACATTGAGTCCGTATTCCCTACTGTTCCTATTCCAGACCCAATAAGCTTCTAGGAAGATTGGCTCCTTTCTAAACATATCCCCAACAAAATTATTGGAGAGTATGTGTTATTGACAAATCTGATTAAGAATCAAAAATACTTCACTTTCAACCAAAAGGTGTACAAGCCAGGCAATTCACTTTCCCCTTTCCTTGCAAACCTGTTCATGTCCAAATTCGAAGATAACTGTAAAGCCACTTTTGACTATTTCCCTGCCACTTGGCTGAGATACGTCGATATTTTTGCGATTTACGATACCAACCAAGCCCTCTAGAACACTTCTTGGAAAAACTCAATAGCCAATACCCAACCATCAACTTCACCCATGAAAAAGAAACCAATCAATCCCTCCCGTTCTTAGATATCAGAGTAAACCGGACTAATACAAATAAATTTTCCTTCAACATTTACGGAAAACCCACACACACCAACAACTACATACATCAGTTGTCTTTTGAACATGATACACACAAACATGCAGTGTTTCATTCCCTAATTCATAGATTCATTTACGCCCCATTGAACAAAGCAAAATTTCAATCAGAATTGGAGTACGTAAAACAAACCGCCCCTATAAATGGTTACAACCCAAACATCATCCATAGGATCCTCAAGAAACAAAAACACAAAAAACTAATTCAAGACAGCACCACATAATTACCCACTGATGAAAAGAAATACCTAAAATTACCTTTCCACCCCATACTAATTAAAGGACTCGCTCCGATTTTCAAAAAACATATTAGAAAACTTATATTTGTCATGAACAACAAACTCAAAACCCTTTAAGGAAACCTAAAAGATCCCATTGATTCTCTCCAAAAATCAGGCATATACGAGATAAGTTGTTCCGAATGTGACTAATCGTACATTGGACAAGCACAGAAATATTCTTACACGATTTATAGAACAAATAGCTCGCTACAAACTAGGTTATACTGAAAGATCGGCAGTTCCAGAATATATGTATCAACACTCACACAAAATTGATTAGGAAAATTTAAAACTCATTAGCACAGATCCAAACCACTAATTAGACTACTATGAAAGCACCCACATCCACTGGTCTAACAATAAACCCATGCACCATGGCGAGAGCCCTATCTCATCATCCTTAATATCCTTAACAAAACACCAGAATCTTTTCACTCAAAAATAAACACCATTAATGACTAGGCTTACATTGTAACCTGCACAATGGCTTCTCACCCCCTCCTTTCCCATTCCCCCCCAAAATGACAAAAATCCCCAACATGGCCATTCCCCAAACCTCCCATTCCACCCGACTTTCCCAACAACTCCTCCCCCCCTACTTTTCACCGTTACGCTACACACAGTATATATAAGTCACCACACACCAGACGGCATCATTCCTTCTCTGAAGAGGACTGCTTGGCAATCGAAACACTGTGTCAGCTTCTGGGCACATTCCCTACCTTTCCCAAATGGCGACTAACAGGACTAACATCGGAAGAGATTCCACGGTAGACCTGTGAGTGAGTTTTGCAAGGGTTAAGGCATTTACGTATACCCAAGCAAGTGAGTGATTGGCAGGCCACTGGCACAGAGGGAAGTCTCACAAAAGCCCTGGTTGTGTGAGAACCTGCGACTAGCAAGGATCAAGGCTTTTTAGCACATCTAAGCTACAATGTGCGTGATTAATTTTCATTTATTTTATTTTATTACATGTGATTGGTGTGCCGCTGGTGCATAGAGAAGTCTCTCGCAAGCCCTGAGTGGGTGTGAGTGCTTGGGACTAGCAAGGATCAATGCTATTCAGTACATCCAAGCTAGAGAGGGCATGGTTAATTTGCATTTATTTTTATTTTATTATATGCGATTATTGGGTGGCTGGCACAGATATAATTCTCTCATAAGCCCCTGACTGGTGAGGCTTGATAAGGGCGAGGGCCAATGTTATCTAGTACATCTTGGTCAGAGCTTTTTTTGTTATCATATTTTGGTTTAACCATTTACTGTTCTGTATCATTTCATTTTACTTTTTTATTTTATTTGAGTTATTTATCTACTTTTATTAATTTAATTTAAAATTGATTTATTTAATTTTTTCTTTCTCTTTCCTCTCTTATTTCTCTTACCCATCCTTTGCCCATTTGTAAGAGTACGGCTGGGGTTGATACTTCCCATAACAATGAAATCTATTCAGCAATCAATGTAAGTTTTTATGAGCAATATTAAACTTCTCATTATAAATAAGTTCCCGTAGGCATCACTGAAACCCACCACTCGAATTTCAATTACAAGGCTTTTTCTATCCTGGTACATGTTAGAAAGTTCAGCTTTGAAAATATTTTTCTAGTTCTCATAAATATTGCCAAATGATATCCAATGAGCATAGAAAATTACACCACCTAAAAAATGGATTTTAACATACAATATTTACCTTTACTAATAACATTCACATGGCTTCCAGGCTTAATGAGAGCAGTTTGAATGAACCATGGCAAGCCCAAACAGATAAGGATGTCAAACACATTGCTTCCAACAGCATTAGACACAGCCATGTCACCATAACCTGTATTAAAGAGGCCAAATATCATGCATTTATAGATTTCTGCAATCTATTTTTCCTGGTTTAAACAATCAAAAAATAAATGTTTAAATTTCCAAAAGGTGGAAATTTTTCATACCAATGGAAGAAACAAAAGTCACGACAGTTACATTGAAATTTTAATTTAGATTCTGAGATTTATTACATTCACAGAAATGAGCAGGACTCATATGAGGCACTTGATCATGGTAAGCAGTCCATTGAACTCACAATCATTTATCTCACATGTTTAAGAAAGTGGACTTCATGCGTTTTTTTTTAATTTCATCCAGACATTTTAAATGATATTTCTTTTAATATACACATTTTGGATTTCCATATGTTCACATACCTTTTTAAATAATATATTTTATGAGCTATGTGACTTCTACCCACAATCAAAGCTTTACTTTCAATGATCATGATGTTCAACGCTATAGATCCTCTATTTGAAAGAACTATCACAAACGTGGATTTTCTGCTAATTGAATAATCGTCATTAACATTAAACAAGAAAAGAACAGATGCAAGGTTTTAATTGTGTGGAAAAAATAGAATTATAAGTTTAGTCACTATCAATCAAGGAGAGTTAGCAAATGATCACAAAAGAACAACAAATTAGATGATTAGACTGAAATGGGAAACTGAAGCCATGGGAATGCCCCAACAGGAAAAATGATAAAATCGTTCAACAAGAATTTTATGCGCTGACTTCAGAGACAAATATATTTACAAGATCTAGCTTTGTGTGTTCATTACTAAAGAAATCATGAGACACTTTTTCATCATATTCTTTCCTACTAGACTGCGAAAGGAAAAAAATTATCTCAACACAATGATTCATTTTGGACATGATTTAAGTTCATTTCATACTCCACCACTTTCATTAATGAGTTGCCTTCTTGTGAATTTAGCAATAGCTTCTACCTACGAAATTTTAAGAGTCATGCTTGTTGCATATATCCAAAGGAAGAATAGTCATGAGGTTTGCCTACACCGTAGGATATAACATGGAAAATTGAATGCCACTTCAGTTGTTAAGTACCAAACTGACAAAGACCAATTATTGTCAAAAGCTGTGAATTATTTCTCATCCACTACAATACCAACTCTAACTAAAATTTCAATAACCCTAAGATAATGAAATCAAAGAAAATATAATTTAGTAATTTTAACAGCACTGATAAAAGAACTCAATTAAATAATGGTAACTTATGCGCAATTTAATCATTTCAATAATTATTAATTAAAACTTCAAGTTTCCTATGAATATAATAAAATGAATATTTTCAAAATTTCAACTTCTAGTCAAGTGTGTTGACATTCAGATAAGCCAAAATTGTTAAAATCAGTTAACAAAGAACTGCATGAATTTAAGAAATAAAATGAAAATACCTTCTTTGATTACAGCAAGACTTGATAATGCATCAGGAACACTCACTCCAGCAGCAACAAATGTTAGCCCCATGACTGTATCTGGAATTCCAAGGGTGCTACCTGCAGAGAGAGCAATATTTTTTTTACATCTGGATAAACTTGCCAATAGAATACATCTATTCATCGTCTATTTTTTATGTTCACATCATGCATCACCATAATCAACCTAAGATTGGCTTTGATATGCAAGAGTATACTATACCCAGAACTAAGTCCCAAGGCATGTAAAATTCATGCATTCAGGGTAACAGGAGACCAGTTCCTTTCCCTGTACCACCATTCAGTAGGCTGCGAATTTTTAATATTCAGAAAATGACAGATTCAATTAGCCCGATGCCATTACATAGGATTTGAACTCTGGACCCTCTGCAGCCAAATTTTCAACTCCCTGAGTTCATTATGCTCAAGAGCAACAAAATCATGAAGAAGGGTACAAATTCAAACAGTGTACAAATTAATGAAGATAACCTTGGAAAAACTTACATTAGCCAAAAGAAGTAATGTGAATAGCCCAAAAAAAATGAATACATTAGAAAGAAATGGAAGAGATATTTTTAAAATCTATGTCAATCCAAAGCCACTGAAAGATGGTTAAACCTATCCCTGGCGAATCACCTTCCTGGTTGTCATCTTTTCATCACCACACATGGGCATGATATGACACTGAGGTGTTTCTGGAAGTGTGTGATGGAACTGCATGTTATTTTTTCAGATTGTTTACAATAGTTAATGCTTTAGTAGGGTTCTGGTTTTCAAGTAGTGCAATCGACTTCTGATGTTGTCAACTTTTGGATCTTAGGCAAAGGATGAATTTGGAGAATCAAATTAGGAGAGTGCAATGGGGAGTAGAAATTCAACCATGCTGGTGAAGACAACTACTGCACCAGCTAACATAACAGATACCCATTGCTTCTCGATTGCCCCTGATTCCCTGTACTCCCTAAAATCACCTTCCTTTCTAGGGATTCTCCAGGCTCAAAATGATCCCTGGCAGGAAAACTGCAAGAGACTATTTCTCTGTGATGTTTACTGGTAATATTTATGGTCTTACACTTGGAGAAACTGAAAAAAAAGCCTTTCACCAAGTTGAAGGGATCATGAACTGATGGCAGCTGAGGAGAGTTTGATACTCAAATGGGATTTCTTTTTTAGACATGGGAAGAATTAGAAGCAGCCAAATATTTACTGAAAAAATCCTTGTTGTTTCACCAGACTAAATTTGTGAGTCATTTGCAAGACATTGTTTTTTCAGGATTCTTTAAGCTTCACACTTTACCATTGAGAAGTGATTTGAACAAAGCAATGAAAGACCTAAAGAAAAACCAAGCATTGGACCATGGAAAATAACAAGACACTCAAAAATTAACCCAAACAAATCTCTTAGGCATATTAAAAGACAGCTGTAAAAGTGAAAGAATGCTACAAGGCTTTGAGAATAATGTAATAATTACCATTATTAAGAAAACAAGGACAATGAGATGTGATTATTATGGAGAATCAGCCAACGAAAAGGAAAAATACTAAGGATAACTTGTTGTAAAACCATTTTACAGTCAGGAAGAGCAGAGGGACAAGAAGGATATTATTTGGATATTGGTAGAAAAAATAATATACACCATACAATTTTGTGGGATTTGTATACTTGGAGAAGACTTTCACATGATTTTACCGTAAGAAGATGTGTATGTACAGCATGTAATGAGATAAAATCAGTGAATAAGTACTTGGATTGGATTCCAATGAGAAAAAATTATCAATGGAAGCATTTTCTCTTCCATCGAAAGTTGGAGGAATTAAAGGCTAAAATCAATAAGGTGGACAAGAGTGTAACCTCTCACTGTTCCTACTCAATATATACTTGGAAGATATGCTAAAATCACCTGAAATTCAGATACTGATGAAATGAAGAGAAGGGAGAAGAAATTAACGTAATTATTATCTTTTACACACAGCTGAGCATTATAGCAAAGAATTGAGGATATTTGCTCGCATCACAGAGCATAGTACATAAATAGCAATATGAAGAAAACAAAATTACTAGTTTGTGATAGAGAGACGTGGTAGATAGGTGTTGAACTATGAGGAGAGAAAGTGAAATAAGTGAAATGTTCACCTACTTTGAAATTAGCATAACATGGGATGATAAACAGATGATGGATGTCAAATGCAGAATAGCTCACCCTAAAAAATGTTGAAGATGAAAAGGCAATACATATGCTCAAAGAAGACATGGTTACAAACAAGAAAGCATCATTTGAAAATATACAAATGGAGTGTTGCTTTCTATGGGTTGGAGATTTGGAACAATTAAAAATCAGATCAAAGAAAAATAAGAGTAAACAAAACCCATTACCAGAGATAGAAGCCAAAGATTAAATCGTCAAAATGATGGGGTAAACATGAGGAGAAATAGCCCAATGGAGATTTTTCAGAAAAGAAGAGCTACACACAATGGAACACCTAGGGGCACAATTGATTTGATCACATGACTGAGAGAAAAATAAAAGATCTCCAAGAAACTGCAGGAAATGCCACAGCAGTAACTTTTGATGGAGTCATCCACTAATATGCATTACAAGGCAACAATTTCAGAGCATAAATATCATTTGCCTTGACCGGGATTCAAACCTGGATCCCTTGATGCCCCGCCAAGTGCTTTCGCCAGTTAAGCTATCAAGGCACCCTCTTACACTCTGGTCAAGGCGAATGATTTTTACTCTCTGAAATAGTAGCATTGTAATGAGAGATCTCCACTAGGAAGCCCAAGATGAAATGCATCTATCATAGAAATAGAGATTTAAGGTGCACAACCTCTCTTGAATTAGCATTATTAAGTGAGGAATATTGAAATGCTTTAATTGGCTAATCTATGGCTTAATTAGCTAATGAAATGAATGAGAAACTGAGAGGAAGTTGCTTTGTAAATTTTCAGAAAAAAGAAGGCCCGAGGTGAGGGAACAAGTACTTTGCATTCTTAAAATGTTACACTTTTCACATACCATAAAACACATCACTCTACCTGTTTCTTTGTAAACGCTGATATAGTTAATGAAAGGTCATGGGATTGGTACAATAACAAATTATTATTATTTCAATTGGGTCATTATTGACACGTAAGAATTAATAAACAGTGGTATGCATTCCACAGCAAGACAACACAGATCCCTGCAGGTACTACCAAATCCCAAATTTCCTATGCCCTAAGAAACCTAGCAAAGGTTGCAGATCAAGCAGTTTTAAAAACAGCCTACTTTGGTAATTTCCAATCTCAAATGTTTTATGGAATTATTTTTTGGGGCTCTGCTACAGGTGTTAACAAAGTGCTCATCATGCAAAAAAGAGTATTTAGATATATGGCCAAAAATCCAAAAAGAGAATCATGTACACTACATTTTATTAATTTTGAAATATTACCTGAAACACGATTGTACATATATCATGTGTGTGAGCTTGTTCTAGACAACATGTGTCTATTTAAAAAAAATGAGGTCATCAATTGATATGCCACAAGATAAAGAAAGAAGAGGCATATGATACAGCATTCCACTTCTCTGTTTCAAAAAGGATCCCTTTATGCTGGAATTTAAATTTATAAGCATTTACCAGCAAAGATGGCAACTCTTTCCAGATATTTAAATTAACATCAAAATCTCTTTCAATCAACAGTAGTTTTTATGGCGTAAATGTATATTTTGCATCAGGACACGGTAAGCTGTAACCATTCATTTTCATTATAACGATGTAGGTATACATTTTCCTGAATTTTATATGGCATATCTATACTTTACGATTGTAAAATAACCAGATGAAATAGCTATATTACTATATTAGAGATTATTGGGCATTAAAGTTGAGAAACACAGCTGTCATTTCATGCACATGCTCAGCATATTTGGTCTAAGCTAATTGGGCCTGCAAATTATCAAAAAATGTTTACACTTACCAATAACAGTAATCATCCAAACCATTATGTAAGAGTAAAAAGAGATCCAAAACATGGAGACCAGGAAAGTAATGGGATACCAATGACGCCAGTTGGGTTGCCTGCAATCAGGAGTGGTGGTCTGGCACACTTTGTGGATTGGCCAACATAAACACCACCATATTCGTGCAGCCTTGCCTTCCTCTGGACCAGGCATTTCCATTGGGAATGATTTTTCATCATCCTTTACAATTGGTCTTGGTTGTTCTATTCCCATTTCTCCCTGTGGCTTCCCTCCAACCACTCCAGAACCATCAGTGATGCCGGGAGAAGTCTTCTGATATTCACTCATTGGGTCCATCTGAGCAATTCCTTCAATGAAAGTGTAACAAGTCAGAGACAACAATACACGCATCTGTAAACAACGGTCCATAGCCATGCTTATCATATTATTGAGTAACTATTATAATTATGTAAGATAAATCATCACGAAAGAAGTAAATGATGGAAATAAAATAAAAATAGTAAAATAAAAAATTTGTTAAAATTAAATGGTGGTTTCACTACTGCAATATCTGGTACTAATGCATTAAAAAGATTAGTTAAATAAAGTTAGCCTTATATATATATATATATATATATATATATATATATATATATATATATATATATATATATATATATATATATATATATTTATATATATATATATATTTATTTATATTTATATATATACACATATATATATGCCACAGTGAGTTCCACAAAATTAGACCATATGAAATCACAGGTTACTTACACCTATATTTGGTAAGCCCTTTTTTTGGGAACTATCTACACCAATTCTGTAGCTAGTGAAATTCTTGAAAAATATAAAATACGAGAAATTATCATGGTTCAGTGTCTCCAATTTTTTTTCCAATCTGTCGCAATAAAAATTCTTACTGAAACCATTGGCGAAAGAGATATGCTTGCCACAGCTCTATGGGAATATATGATACAGTAAACCCTCTTCCAACTATAATGAGATATTGTGCTGTTGAACAGTGTGCTCAAAAAATTTAAATTGGAGAGTTTTATAAATTCTATGTGATGTTATGTGAAATGTGGGTAATTGCCACATAAAATGTCTGACATTCATAAAAAATGCAGGTGCTTTCAGAAAATAACAAGAAAAATTATTCTTAGTATCAATTCTGAAGTAAAAGTGGAAATTAAATAGTATATATGTATCATATTGCATTTGTATTGGGCTTGGAGGCCTTCATGAGGGAATTTACCTATTTTTACATTGCAAAAATTATTTATCCATCTACTCTAAAAACACCTTTTTAGAAGCTAGATAAATTTCAAACATAGTTTCAGAAACTATGATTCTAATGTGAAATCTTTTTTTGCACTTTAGGATTAAGAATTCAGAAAAAAATTCCCCAGTGATTTGAAAAGTGTATCAATGCTTAAATTACCTAATTATATTACTCCTCCACCTCATCTTTTATTTTATTCTGTCCCTTTTGGTCCCACATTTGGCAATCATGATTGCAAGAACTACTCAAATTTACAAAAACATTTAATTAATTTCAGGAAACCTACAAAGAGCAGTTTGTAAAATATTCAAACAGAGGAATACTGAATGATAACTTACTCCATTTTGATTAGGAAGCAGCTTTAAAATTTCAGAGCATAATGTACAAAACCTGAACAATATACATATCAATTGAGCAATACTATGACGGAATTTGGTGGGATAGTTCAAAAGATACAAGGTTTAAATATGCTGTATTGTGAAAAGTATAATAAGGAAATTTAGCAAAGTATGGTAATTACCTACATGGAATTGGAGAAGCTAATAAGTTGCTGAATTGATATATTTGGAAGCCGTGCATTTGACCATTGTGTTTTTGGTAGACAACTAATCAAAATTTGGTAGTGAAAGTTGGGAAAAACCGCATTGGAGAAGAGTCTACAGATTATCAATGACTCACTGCAGCATTTATTTTTTTCATTTTAAATAAATCACTGATATTGGTACTGTAGCATTCTACATCATAACATATTATAACTTCAATAAAATCATGTGTATTCTGTTCTATTTAGAACCAGTGCTATGGTGAAAAAAGACTTGATTTCAAGATGTCACATCATAGCACATTTTGGATTTTTACGCCACATTAGAGAATTGCTGACATGAAGCAAAATTCTTATATATGTAGATATTTGCATTGAAAGGAAATGCTTCAAGATACCTATATTTGCCAGTGATATGTCCTTGTGCACAGGAAAGCTACAGATCAGTCCCTTGTACAAGGCTTTCTACCCCACAGCACTAGCCTTGGTTCTAGTCTTGTGCATAAATGAAATGGCATGAGAGCGTCATACAGTCAATGGGGAGGACAGAGGACCACAGTAAAATCAGGATATTACATAACAGGGAATGGGGAAGCAAATCCATGTTGTGTTCAAGCTCCATGTTCTCTTTCCTTGGTTCCAACACAGCCACTAGATGATCAAAGAGTTAATTTAAAGCCTCATCACGCATCAATATTTGGTACATGCACATAACCCAGTGAATGCTAAAAAAATGTGCCAGGTGGTGCGGACTAACATACAATTCTCAATTTGATGTCTCAGGTAAGGAGTATCATTATGCTAATTGTATGTCAATGGTGCTGTAACTTACAAATGTCAATACATACTCATATATTACCTACCCCCAAAGACATTCGGGCTAGAAAATTGTCCAGGTACAGCACACCAACCTGTACCATCTCCATTTAATCACTGCAGACAAGTAAAATTAAGACATTGGGTAACTAATAACTATTTTTAGTATTACTTCATTATATTCAAATGCAAAATAAGATTAAATATATTGAAATAATTCCATGAAAATGTCAATAAAAATAGGCAAAGTACATGAAATATTATGCAATTCCATTGAAACATGATTAAAAACAATGTTGTGAAACTACTGAAATAAAATTGTCCACAAGTTAATCGATAAAATAATATTGCTATTAAGGTATTGTATCACTACACAACAGTGTTTCCCAAACTTTGGTGATCTGCAACCAACTATATAATTAACAGCAATGAGATTCAGTGATCCATGTAACTTCGTCTATTCTGCTGCCAGGAAAATAATAAAAAATCACTTATTTAGTGGTTATGTACTACTAATATTCAATCTTCACTATGCCTTGGCATTAATAAATAAAAAGATTTTCTAATTTAATACCACTCAAATTATGTCATAACACATGTATTAATTGTTCACAAACAATCATGATGTGACTCACATAAGCCATACATGCCCCATCCTATGGAATTAGTGTGTCTGATCATTGGAAATCATTATATTTTCCATCAAAATTACTCTGAAGAGAACAAAAATGTTCTCAAAATGTTATTTTCCACCGTTGTTCCTTTTTTACTTTTCTGTGCATAATGTAAAGGGTAAGTATTTCATTCAGGAAACAATTGCTGCATCAGTCATAAAATGAGTTAAGACTATTTTAAAGTTAGCAAAACTAACAATTGGGGATTGCAACATTTCACTTGAGATTTAACATCAGTGAGTCAATTATCTAGCTGTTTTAACCTCTCCAGTTTGGTGAAAATGCTTTATTTCAGCTAGTCAAGTTAGTGTTTTCATACTGATTAGGCAGCATGGGCATTGTTGTTGCCAATTAAAGAAATTATTAATTTTTCTAGTGGAACAGGACATCATACCACTTAGTTTTGTTGATTTTCTGACACAGACTTAGCATAAAGGTGCTAAACCCAGACTGAGACGAAATCACTTTTCAGGGTATCTGGTCAAAAATCAGAGGCTTTTGGAGTGAAGGAAAAACCAATAACTTGCTGTTTTGTGACAAATCAATGGCAGAAATGCAAAAAAATTGTCTTCATGAAGGTTTAAATGGTAGAAATTTTTCCACGTCACACTGAAATTGTTGATAAAATAAATTAGAATTCAGGAACAAGTATGTACGTTGCACATAGAATGTGCAAAAATGGTAGACAAAATTCATTTATAATGAGTATTGACAAAGCAATTTGAATGCATTTCCAAATGCTCATTAAATGCACATTTTGTGAATGGTATTGCTGCTTTCATGACCAGAGAAAATTAATGTAGTGTCACAAATGAGGAGATTTTGTTTACAATGGTGTATCCACCAGCGCATAATTATAAAACTATAACTTCAATTCTCTCGATTACTGTATTTTCCCATTATAGCAAATTTACATTTTTGAAGGGACCAGTGATAAATGTGTAATTGAGGTCATGGAGGAAAAATATTTGTAAATTCTACATATTATCATATTTTAAATTGCTAATATTGAACCGATCATACTAAAATAAAAATATTAAAACCAACATTTTTTTTATACAGGCAGACAAAATAAATGCAAATAAAAAGTCTTAAAAATAAAACTTTTCAAGCATGACTGTTCATTTAGGAATAAGAGATCATCGTCAAGGTTAAGTATAATAGGAGTGCCATTAGTTTATCATTATGTATTCTTCACCATTCCTAATGCATACTATATATAGATATTTTTCCATCCATAGATGACCTTAGGGAGAGGATGAAGACCCATTTTTTATCATTGTCATCTTCACTTTCACACATCTGTAAGGATCTAAGACATCACTGATATTTTATGTGTCTAACTCGTACTTTCCAAGTCTCAGAAAATATCACTACAATTAGAAATTCACATTCACAAATATTGCTTGGAGAAAAATTTTTCTATTGAGCTAAATTATCAAATGTCAAAGTGCTTCACTTCACATTAATTTTTTAGTAGAATGTCTGTTTCAAGGAATGAAAATCTTGTGGTCAATTGCTGCATTCATATTTTAGGGGATTTAATAAAACAATTAATTACCAATGGAAAAACAATGATTTGTTCAGTTCAGATTTTTGAACCAGCTTTGTTTCAAATATCCATTTTTTAATTGGTACACTTCACTATAGTAAACAATTAATTAACAGAAACAAATTTTAATGAATTTATATATCTTGAAGGAAAGTCTCACGGATGTGAATAATAAATTAAAAGGAGAAGTGAGATAGTGCTAGCATACAAAAACACAAAGAAACACATGCAAATGAACTCACACATATACCGAAAATTTGGTGGCAAAACCACCTTCCCCTAGGGAAAGACAGTTCCTTCTTTCCCTAATGAAAGGTAATTTGGCCAATGAAAATTCAGAATACGTGTAAGTTTCATTTGTGTTTCTCTGTAATTTTGTTCACTAGTGCAATCTCCCTTCTCCTTTCTTCTCCTTTTAATTATATCTATACATGCACAATAAATAACAATGTTACAATTTTTTATATACGTGTGTGTGTGTGTGTCTATATATATATATATTTATATATATATATAAAGGAGAGTGTTTGTTTGTATGTATGTAATTTGTTTACTTTTTTGCTGTCATAGAAACAGCATTTTTCCAACTATGCCAGCAGGATACTTTTGCAAGAACACTATTGTATTCAGAATTGCCGAGATATTATACGTGGAATACATCAAGGAAAGTCTTTTGTAGAAGAAAAATGGGCAACTTTGATTCTGAGAATAATATTTATTCATGTGACGCATTGGGCCGAGTTTACACAGTCCATCCTAACAACGCCGAATGTTTTTTTTTAAGAATGCTTCTACATACCATTAGAGGACCTTGCTCATTTGCCGAATTAAGAACGGTAAACGGAGAAATATCTGAGACATTCAGAGAAGCTTGCCAGAATTTAGGGTTGCTAGAAGGAGATCAACACTGGGATGACTCATTGCGAGAGGCCAGTTTGATTTCTCTTCCAGGACAAATCCGAATTTTGTTTGCCATCATAATAACCTCCTGTAATCCATCTAACCCAAAAACATTATGGGAAATATATAAAGAATCAATGAGTGAGGATATACTGGCTAAAGTTCGAAGTGAAAATCCTACATTGGATATTACGTTTAACTCCGACATTTTTAATAAAACTTTGATTATTTTGGAGGAAAAGTGTATCATCATGGTTAACAAGACTTTAGTGGAACTCGGTCTTTTTGCACCTGTACAAGATCAACAGGGTGTATTTTATCCAGATTATATACGTGAAACTAGCTACAATGTCTTAGACTCAGAAGCATACATCGCGGATAAAAAGCCACTTCTTAATGAAGATCAGAAATTCGCGTACGAAACAATAATGGATCAAGTAGATAAACAAGAAGGAGGTATCATTTTTCTTGATGCTGCTGGTGGCACGGGAAAAACATTTTTAATTAATTTAGTTCTCGCTGAAATCAGGGTTCATGGAGAAATTGCTCTAGCCGTTGCATCTTCAGGTATTGCAGCGACATTAATGGAAGGAGGAAGAACAGCCCACTCTGCCCTTAAGTTGCCACTTAATATTTCCCGACAAGAAAATCCCACATGTCATATAAATAAAACAAGCGGCCAGGCACAAGTTCTTATAGAATGTAAATTGATAGTATGGGATGAGTGTACGATGGTTCATAAAAAATCTCTTGAGGCCCTCAACGCAACACTTCAAGATCTTAGAGGAAACTGCAGTTTAATGGGAGGAGCTCTGGTACTCCTGTGTGGAGACTTCCGTCAAACTCTGCCTGTCATTCCAAAATCGACTCCAGCCGATGAAATTTATGCCTGTTTAAAACATTCTGTTCTATGTAATCATGTCCAAGAAATTAGCCTTAAACAAAACATGCGAATCCTCTTAAGAGATGGGAATGCTCAAAATTTTGCAAATAAACTTTTGGAGATTGGAGAAGATAGATTAGTTATTGAAGCATCTGGTATGATAAAATTGTCATCAGATTTATGTGTATCGGTGAAAACTGTCCGCGATATGATACAAGCAGTCTATCCCAACGTTAATCAAAATTATAAAAAGTTAGAATGGTTGCGAGAAAGAGCCATTCTTGCTCCTAAGAATGATGATGTTAATGAAATTAATAAGGAGATACTAGCCATGCTGCCAGGAGACGTGATTGAATATAAATCGGTTGATACCGTAGTGGATGCTGACGAAGCCGTCAATTATCCAACGGAATTCCTAAATTCACTTGATCCAGCTGGATTGCCACAACATCGCCTTGTACTTAAAGTAGGATCTCCAATCATTTTATTGCGAAATTTAGATCCACCAAAACTCTGCAACGGGACACGATTGTGTGTGACAAAATTAATGAAAAATATAATCCAGGCAGTCATTTTAACTGGAAAAGGTGAAATAATTTTTATTCTACGGATACCTCTAATCCCAACTGATCTTCCCTTCAACTTTAAAAGATTACAGTTTCCAGTCTGGGTAGCTTTTTCAATTACCATTAATAAATCACAGGGACAGTCTTTAAAGTTTTGTGGTGTTGATCTAAGATTGCCATGTTTTAGCCACGGGCAACTTTATGTTGTTTGCTCGAGAGTAGGTTCGCCTAAAAATTTATATATTCTTTCTCCTGGATATGAAACAAAAAATGTAGTTTATAAACAGGTGTTAAATAAAAAAGATTCTTAAATTTGTATGAAGTAGTGTATTATTGTACTTTATAATTTGTTGTTTTTATTTATGTAGTATATTTATATTACTATTTCTCCCTAACCCGTGCAAAGCCGGGTATTCAGCTAGTATATATATATATATATATATATATATATATATATATGTATGTATGTATATATGTACGTATAATTGTACTCATTCTTAATGCATTCATTAATATGAAGAAATGTTTAGACCATTAAAATATCAAGTAAATATGGGCAAGGTGAATGAGGTTTCTGTAATGAATAAGTGATTGTATTCAGGAAGAGTAGTGTAATAATAGAGTAAACACCCACAAAACTGGCACACATTGACCTTTTTTGTAAACAAATTCATGTAAACAAATTAATTCATTTTTTAGGAGGTTTATTATAGGAAATAGCACATGATGATGTGTATTTGCACATAAAAATATTCTACTTCCTAACACCAAGGTTTTTTAAAACCAGATTCTCTGCATTATACTTTACTATACTTTCAGTTGACATTGACAGTTTCAAAGAAAAATGAAAATTAGCATGGTTGATATTCATAGTAATGAAATTACAATGAAATACACAATTAGAGTCTAAGTAACAATAAGACAGGCATAGCTTAAACTAAGACATAAATTGTTTCATATCATACCTTCTGCAGGCTGCCCCATTCCAGGACTAATGCCCATGCCACCCCTTTCTTCTGTATATGCTGCTCCTGGAAGCCCCCCAGCAGTTGGGGCCGTAATAAATGGGTTAGTGGAGGCAGCTTCCTCCTGAAGTTGCCCATATGAGACTAGTGCAGAATCTTCCCCTGGTGGGCGAGCTGGTCCAGTAATGATACCCAACCCTGTAGACCCTACACTTGGAGCCGCAACAGCAGAAGAGGAAGGGGCTAATAGTAGAGACTGAGGCAGTGGAAGTGTCCTGACCCATGCTTCAAGCTGAGCATTGTGGTGGAGAGCAACACAGTACACAACATACAACAAGAGCATCATTGATGACTCCATCCTAAAAATGAAGAAAACACACACATGATTCACACAGTGGAATTCCTGAAGAAATGAATAAATCTACTAATCACATGCTCTAAAGTTGGCACCATCATGAATTAATATTGAATTTTAAATAATTTCAAATACTAGTTATGCTATAATGCATGCCACTTTTATTTCATAAATTTTAAAGCATGATCATGCAATATGGTAAAATTACAGACCGTGGCAGTGTATCCATTATTTAAAAAAATCAAAATAATGTCATGGTGATTTATTCACGAATACATACCAAGAAATGTGCTCATCATAAATTGTCACAAGCATGGCCAGAATGGCAATCATATAGAAGAAACAGTCTCGTAGAAGAGGCCACCAGCTCAAGTAGGCAACAGTGCCAGCACAAAGGGCACACACACTTATGACAAACATTATGTTGAAAACAGCAGAGCCAATCACTCCACTAACTCCAATGTCATCCTACAGGCAGAAAGAAAAATCAAAAAGTCAAATAAGCATGTTGGTGCATATACATTTAATCTCATACCATAAATATTTTCCAATGTAATGAATAAAGAACTTCTAAGGATAGCTATTGATGCTAAAGAATGAAAGAACTACTTACATACTTTTTATCAAAGTAAGTCGTAAGAAATTACATAAAAAATGGCTTGGCTTTTCTATGTCAAGACAATTTTAACTGGCGATGCTAAGCATTCACATAATTAATTTTAAATTTACTGCAATTAGACTTCCATTAGGAGCTACAAGGAAGCTGCTGATATTTGAAAGATTTGGCAATGGGCTTCTTATAGACAGAAAGAACTGTATGCAACATGCTTTATGCAGCAATTAAATTGATGGGCTGCATGGGAGTACAAACATGGTTGTGACCAGGGGATCCACAACCATGCCCCAGAATCCCTTTCCATCCTCAAAATTTTGATACAGTCATTTATTAGCAGCTGGTAACCTAAAATACTATAAGTTAAATGAAAGGTAAAAATGGCAAAATTAAGTTCTAAATGTATTTAAAAGATGTCCTACTACTCATCATACATAATTCTAAATATAGTATGCAACTGAAAAAAGTTTCTACATTCACTAAACATCTTAGATCCCTGAGTATTTTATTTTTATCACACAATATAAATATAACAACCATTTCTTTATTCAAACTGAGTAGGCAGTCTGGATGAGAAGTACATTCACTCGCCAAGAACTTTTACCTCATCCTAGGGTTAACAAAGTTATAAATCATTGAGGAGGGAATCATTTGGTGTAATTAGATCACAAATATATATGTATATCTCCCTATTACAAAAAGTGCTATTTACACATTAAAATTCTAGCAGTGCATAACCAGTTCAGACAAATATCTGGTCTGAGAATGATAATGCCATTAGTCATGTAATATTAGAAAACATTTACCATGGAATATTAGAGTTTTAAAAGGGAAATCGACATAACTTTTAAGAAAGTCATATACACTTATCCAGGGAATTAAATAGAACCATGCATAATAATTCTCAAAATAAGGTGAGACCTTACAAGTTGGCCATATCCATTTAAAAAAAGGCCTGCATTAAAACTTTCTCCTGTATTATTTAACTCATCTGCTTATCAACTGAAAATAAATACATATTTTTTCCTTTAGCAGAAGTTTCCACAGTCAAGTAGTGAACAATAACAATTTGATAATATTCCACTGTTATCAGTGAGACCATTAACTTATGAAGAAAACGAGCAGTGAAAGTACTTTTGAAAAAATGGGGCCACATCTCAATTTAAAAAAAACTACAAACAATTTGTCTCAAGAATAGTATGGTGCCAAAATCCTTTCAAGGTTCATCAACAGGTTCAAAAATGATAATAAGTTGGAAGTTCAAGATTACCTGAAATATTGTCTAAAGAACCCCACGATGGAAACGGTATTTTTTCTTTGACCCCTCCCACTAATGGTTCTATTTTAATCTAATATGTACTTTTCTTGCACAAGATTCATTCCTTCCTTCCATTTGAGTCATTGAACTGAACCTTTTCGTCAACTGGCAATATCTAAGAGAGATTTTCCCTCTGCCCCTACCACCTCCATATTATGCCTCAGGACTAAATCTGTCACAATCAATTTCCCCCATCAACACCACATCCAACCCAACCAAGAGCCAAAAATTATGTGCACCATCATAGGTTTGCTTCTAACACAGCCTAGTTGTGTCAAAATGTACTGGATGATGTAAAAAACTTTAAAAATTGTTAAATTGCAATTTTTGGTCTTAATCATGCAATTACTAGCATATTAATTTCTGAAAATTGCCAGCCATAAACAGTAAGAATGTACAAAAGAGAAAAAATGTTCTCAATAGCAATCTCAAATATTTAAAATGTGATCATTTTTCAACTTACCCACATTTTACCATTTGTAGCCTGAAGGTAAATTCTTCACATTTTATCCCTACAAACAACTGCACATAATGCAACATACATCAGCAGTTCCCAGACTTTTCCTGTATATCATAATTTTCCAGCAGTATTATTCAAATTAAATTTCCTAAGTGTTACTTTCAGAATACATACTCTCTAGAAATCATGAAAACGACAAAGAATTATTTCTTTACCAATCAATAATTCTGTGATTTTTTCTTATGATAAATCAATGGCATATTCCATACTCCAATACCGCCTCTGTATGATAGTTCTTTTTTAACATTAGTTCAAAAAGTTTTAGATATATTTGTTGACTCAAAATCAATCATGGTGTATCAGTTGAATTATTCATCTATATCATTACATATTCTATTTTCTAGTATTTTATTTATATTAGTCTCAGTCCAAAAAAATTTCAAGGTGATTTTCACTTTTTCTGATAATCATTACTCATCAAAACCTATATTATTAACAATAAATAGGATGAAGGAAATAATGAAGTAGTTACTGAATACTGAGCATGAAGAAACAGATAATTCCTAAACTTTTATCATCATTTCATAATTCAATTTAAAATTCTATCATATCAGTAAAAATGTTAAAAGATTTTCAACCATCAATTTAATTAAGTATTATTAAGCTAAATAAATATACCATTTGTGCTCCACATAACCCAATTAAATTATGAGACTACTAAAAATTATTTTACCAACTGGAAAAAATAGTTTGTTTTCCTGGGATATGTTATGTAATCATTTTACAATTATGTAACCACCAATACCGGTCAGATTTGAAGTAGATTCTAAACCTATCTGCTAAAAAATTTTACTGTAAGGAACCATGAGGGCAGAAAAAAAATGTTTCCATCATTCATTTAGTTTTATAATAGCTAATTCCACAAATCCAAGAGCAGTATTTTTTTTTACTTCTAAGCTTGAATGATTTGTGAAATTCCTATCTAACAAATTATTAAAAGGAAATAAGTCATCAATAAGGAGCAAAATGTATCCTGAGAAGATAAGCAGTCAAAGAAAATGTATTAGCAATTATAAGAGTTGAATCAGGCCCCAAAAAACTTATTTGGCGATACATTTTTTTTCAATTTCCTGATAAATAGTCATCTAGCATATATACTACAAAGCAGTTACCACAAATTAGTTTTAGTTTTATTTAGCACCCAGCAAGCCACCACTAGGGTATGTGGCGGGGGAGAATACACACCAGACTACCCTCTACCCAAAAGTCCTTTCCCTCCCAGCACAGTAGGACAAATTATATTTCATTCTGATCCCTTATAGTTCGTGGGAAAAATGACATCTTAAATCTGTCTCTTCTGAAACTAAATCTCTCAAATTTCGTGGACATAATCTCTCCTACCATAAAACAATCTCTCCTATCTGTTAATAACACATTCTCAACATCATTGCTGAAGAGACAGCCTTCCAATTAATGCAAGATATTTAATCTGTAATTAAGCCTTAACTCCATGAGTGATTCCAAACATATATCCTCTAATTATTTTGATGCGCTACTCAGTTTGTCATAACAACGCTTTACAAATCTAGCTCCTCTATGCTGCGCGCGATCCAATTCAGCAATCAGTCCAACTTTGTGAGGATCCCATATACTAACAACATATTCTAAATGAAGCCTAGCGAGCAAAAGATAACATTTCTCTAACTTTTTCACAACATTTCCCTAACTTTCTTTTACTAAATCCTAATTTTTTGTTAGCTTGTCCACATATTATAGTCCCGTATATGTTTCACTCAGGGGAGTCGGTGAGTGAGGGCAAAGCCTTCATATTTAATCAAGTCTATACTTTCTATTCTGGTGTTCCGGATGATATAGGCATTCGGGAGGGAATTGCTCTTTTCCCAAAAACTCAACACGATGCACTTTTTTAAGTTTAATTCTAATTGCCAAGTATTGCACCAGCATTGAAAAACATTTAGGTCATTTGCTTAAGATTCTTTATCCACTGGATAATGGGTATCTGCAAACCACTACATCATTGGTAGATGAATGCATCTTACTATTTACTATAGAGTTAACGTTGTTAATATGAATAAGGAATAAACGAGGTCTAATAACACTTCCATAGGGAACACCTGAAGTGATTTCTACAGCATTAGAGCAAACTCCATCTATGAAAACTTTGTACCCAACCATTCAAAAAGTATTTAACCCAGCCTAGGATATTTTTATCTATGCCTAAGTTTCTAGCTTTGTGAGTAGTTAACCATGAGGTACTATGTCGAAAGCCTTTTTAAAATCTAGAAAAACCACATCCAATGGAGCATTGAACTAAAAGTACTAAGTATGACAAACTAGAGATTGTCCTTAACTGGGAACTTCTAATGTAGAGAAAAAATTACAGCTACAATAGGTTATTCAAGGTATCCTTCAATGTGATATCATATCAATTGAAATTGGCTCATCTTTGTCAAACGTAAGTTGCAACTTACTTTGGCAAAGAAGACTCCAATAACAACCGTAGCAAGTTCCGGGGCTGATGAACCAGCTGCCATGAAAGTAGCACCAGCCACATCAGGGGACAAATGTAACTCTGAAAAATGATTAAAGCAGTCATTCAGTCAAATCTTCATCAAAATAACCACTAGAGTTAGATAAGAAAGTCTAGAACATTATTGAATGTATAAGAAATGAATATTATGGGAAAAATCTTGAATAATACCGCATAAAACTAGGCAAAATAAAAACAATCAGTACAAATTTTATTTTTTTTTGCTGTTCACAATGGCTCCAACAATTAATCAGTAATATTTAGAGTGCATGGTAATAATTTAGTCAGTAGATATAATTTATACCGTTTAAAAATATGCAACCTTTATTTGTACCAACCTGGAGCGAATTAGTCACCCTATTACATATAAAGATACCCAACAGACTTGAAAAACACCATATAAGATCCTCAGAGTTATCAACATTATACGAATTATGTATTGGCAAAGCTGAAATTAATTATGTCTACTTTCAATATATTATATCATATCTCTACCAGATATAAATTATTACAATTATTATTTTTTTTCGAACCCCATTTATTCCTCACATTCTCTCGTTTCAATTTCCATGTCCCTAATGACTACTCTAGGGATATATCTAATCAAATTGGACCCTTGTACAAAAAAAAGCTTTTCACACCATCCTCATAACCAAGGTGTATAGATATGCCAAAAAATAAGATTTATTTAGTATATTATGATCACATCAAACCAAAATTTTATTTATTTCAATCTATATGAGAAATGAATTAACTCCATGGTTGTTAGTATGTTTTTCATTATGCTTATCTTACCCTGTACTGCACTTTCTAAAAATGATTATTAATAGAATGAAATTATTTAAAGTTTTGTGCATGATATTTTATATTTTGGATGATTTTTTTAATCAGTACTTCCTCTTAATACGTTTATCTAGAAAAAGTTACTGATACACTACATATTACTTCCATAGCAGTGGTCTCAATTGTGATTTTTTCACATTTTGTATTGTTCATAATTGGGCTATCAACAAAATTAATATGTATTTCAATGAGTAAGGGTTTGTATATAGTACAGTAATCCCTCACCAACCATGATTGCTCAGCAAAGAATTTGAAAGAATGGGGAGACTGGATTCATGTGCCAAATTTGAAAATAAACTTGTTACTTGGTGTAGGTTGAGGAATGATCTCAAAATACCAATTGATTACTTGCCAACTCCAAGTTACCCACATTACATCTTGAGCCTCTGACACATTGCTCCATCACAAATCGTCCTTGCTAACCAAAAAAATTACAGAAATATAACGCTTGCAGTTGGTGAAGTATCACTGTGGTCTGAAGAGTGTATCATAGGTATTCTTTCATTAAAAGAAAAAAGAAACTCCTGTGTTCATTATCTGGTAAAAGAATAAAAAATAAGTCTTACCTTCACAAATACGATTTAAGGAAGATACAAAGTAGAAGTCACAAACAATGGCCAGACCTAAGAATGTGTAAAATGCTGCAGCAAAGTGAATAATAAGACCACCATATTTCCTTGCATGTGGCCCCATTAGAGGTCTTGGAAACTGCTCAATGGCAGGGGCTGTACAATTTTCTCGGCGAGGTCTCCAAGTTGGACGAACCCTGCCACCATGGCCACTGTATCCCAAAATTTAATCATTTTAATATTTCATACAAGAAATCATTTATTATAACTATTCTAACTATAATTATCTAAAGATATTTAGTTGGGGTGCCTCCATGAATCATCACCCTGAGTTTAGCAGTTTTAAAAGAGCAGCTTTTATCAGGCATTTTACTGCCCACTAAAACAAGATAAAAACAATGGTTTAGGGTCATGGTGAGTTTGTATGCTAATAACCTACAAATAATAAAAAACAAATCATGAAAATCAAACAATGTCATTAACTCCACTGCTATTCCCAATGGTTTTTAAGGTAATAACAAAATTTACATAAAAATTTAACTAAGTACAATGATAAGCACACATATTAGGGTAACTAATATTGGCTTAATCTCTTCACTGTGTAAGTTTCATATTTCCCTCAAAATAATCAGGGTTAATCCCATTTAACTTTAATGCTTTACAACATACTTTGACAAAAAAACAACATTTCAACCTAAAAACTACAGCAAAAGTTCCAGATGAAAACTATAACAAAGAGGGTACATTCCAAGAGATGAATAATGACCAGTTGTAATAGCTTCACTCCTAGGATAGGAGTGAAGATAATACAACTCAGTGAAAAGAACCTTCACAAATGATCAACAAAATCCCACACCCCACACATCTCACACGCTGCTGGTGGCACTGACCCATTGCCTGAGCTTCCGTTCGTCGCAGGCTGTGCTGTGCTCGGGGGGTGAGTAGGCCCATCTTTGGAAGAGCCGGTGGTGAAGGCCTTGGGCGACGGTGGATGAGTTGCTTTGGCGCCGCCTGGGGAGGGTGACGTCGCGGGGCGGGCGAGCGCGGATTCGGACCCGGAAGATGCCGTCGAAGCCGCGGAGGTCAGGTGGAAGAGAAAGAGCGCGGCGAGAGCTGCGCAGCGAGCGAGCAGCCTCAGGGTCGTACGCCTTCTGGTCGGCCGTAACTCGGCACCAGATACCCGTTCGGCGCCCATCTCCGGTTGCCCCTTGAGGCTATGCGGGAATTTGTCGGAGGGGCGAGAGCTTCATTAAGGAGGGAATTAAAACAGGTGCGCGGGAGTAGCGTACGACCAGAAACACTTGCCCCAGTGAAAGTAGGAGAGGGGCGGAGGTGTGCGGGGGATGCGGCAGGGGAGGGGAGGGATGGGCCTCGGCAACACTGTATCACCGGCGATGTGAATGAGCGAAAAAGATCAATATTAGCAGGTCAATCGAGCTGGCAACATGGCGGCATGATTTCAAGGGTTTGCTTGCAATAATTTTTTTGCCAAAATTATTCCGTACCTACACTATTGGTGTAATTTTAAATGCTGCTCCATTCGACGAAACTTACACATTGCAAAAAATAATAGGAGAGGAACTTGAATATTCATTCAACACCGTGACAAATTCCATCACTTCCGATTTCCGCCTCGGCAAATACAATCGTTCCGTATGCTCGTTTTCGGAAACAATATTGTTTGAACAATTTAAAAACTGAGGGACTCAAATTATGTCTCCATGAGAAAATTCTAATTCACATTAAAAAATGCAAATAGATTTAAATTTTTTTGCAAAATCTAGAGTAGCAAAAAATATACAATAAGTAAAGAAGTGGGGCATTGACGGGGCAAGGCTCCTTCGATCGATTTTACTACACCAAACCTCCTTTAAGTAAGGAAGATAAACATATAATTATGCCGATAAGAATTGCGGTGAAAAATTCAATGCATAAAAAAATTACCCCGAGGGGCGAGTAAAAAGGGTAAGTATATGAATTGAACTTACACAGTGTCTCAGCAAAGTAATAAAATTCCATCTTAACCTATAAAACTACAGAAATTGATGATAAGGTAACATTGAATTCATTTTTAATCAAACTGGTGTACAGTTCTATGATCGAACGATAATGCAGCTGTCACAACTCATAATTTTCCGGTTTAACAATATTCCCAATCGAATAGAATGACTTTTAATATTATCGCGCAGTTATTGCAACTCAAAAGGATATAGAGTTCAAGTGCTTTCCTAAAAACATAAAACAAAAATAGCTTTTGAGGGAAAGTTAAACAATGGAGCTAAACCGAAAAGGGTCTAACGCTCCCATTTTTTATTCTTATTAATGTCCTTTCCAAGTTCTAGGAAATTCGCGTGCTGCAAATGACAGCTACACGCACAAAAGAGGAGATCTTTCTCATACGTTCCGGCAGAATGACATGAAGGGGCACTTCAACAGAGATCCGCCGACGTGAGGTGGAACTTATGAGAAATGCTGTCAAGAACACTCCAATCACTAAAATGCGGAAATTACACCACCGAAATATCTCAAATGCAGTCGTGAGCTTCGCAGATCAATTCCCGACCGAGTTGAGGCGCATAAAATTCAATGTTTTCATCCGCAATTAAAGGCCTTCATTTCATTCAAAGATGGTGAAATGTGTAAAATAGAAGTGCAACCAGATTACATTAACGCTAAAAAAAACGCTAGGAACGCTAACGCTAGGAAAAAAATCTCACCTTTCGCTCTCGCTCTCCTTTTCAGCGGATACTTCAGCACTCCCCCGTTGCCTCCCCAACTCCACGTCCTACCCTCCGCCCGATAGAGTTTAATATGGGCTGATTCCGACAGTCAAGGGGAGATGGCGTGAATGTTCTTTTGCCAAAACAAGAGTCGACGACAGTTGATTGACGCAAAAGTGGGCGTTACCCATACCGTGGCAAGAAAAGAGTCGCTCAACGGGATAAGGAGGTTAACTTCCCTTTGCTTCTATGACATACGTTTACACTTGAACATCTTGGCGCCTTGATCTTGACGTTACGAGTCACTTTAGAACCCTAACCACATCCGTAAATGTTTTATCTGACAGTACGAACAACCTGTACTATGAAAATCAGATGTGAGGAACGTAACTACATTGTGATTTTTAGGCTTTGTTAATACGAAATACGATGATATGCAAGGGATAATAGCTTTAAGAAAATGGACCACTTGTAGGACTTACGATTTTGTTCTAAATAGATGTGCACTTTAAATTTGCTTACGTTAATTCTGACTTTCGAGTGCTGATTAAAAAAATGGAATATTTTCCCAAACTATGCATGCCAAATTTGTCTTTTATTCTGCGGAAAATTAAATAAATTAAATTTATTTGAACAAGAGAGTTATTTATTTGTTAGAGAACATGTAATGTAACATGTGTGAAAACAATTTCTTAACAACGTATCACAGGAGAATCGTACCCTTGGATAGAACAAGCCAAATGAGAAGAAATGAAGTGTGCGAGATGAAAAATAAAAAAGAGCCGCATATTGACCAATAGGCCTTCACAAAAGAAAATTTTAATTTGTATACAATTACTAATTACAGGACATAGTTCATGAAAATCATCAGTACAAAATTTCTCTCGTAAGCACTACATCAAAGTTGAAGTGACACTTCAAATGCAATTTAATAAAGTAATCACAAAAATGGAACAGGCAATGTTTAGCCGAACGAGTTTAAAAAACTCGCTAAATTCCGTTTCCCGGTAGTACATTTTTACGGAGGTTGTATAAACCAATACTTTGTCTCGTGGGATAAACCTATTGGAATTTCTGGAGAGGGTGCGACTACCGTGTCCAAAAAAGGTCGTTCTGCTTCTTGACGAAACCAAAGAGCAACCGAAATAAAAACACGCGAGAGCGGAGACGTGAAACGGATCAGTGGCTTTTCTCACGCCTTGAGACGAGACTCAGAATGCAATATCTTTGCTACGCTGTTCAGCGGTATAAGTAGGGGTAATTCTATCAAAGTCTCTATCAAAATAAAGCAGAAATATATCTAGATACGACAAATGTGTCTCGGATTACTTTACCAATTAATACATTAATTTACCCAATTAAACGACGGATAGTGTACATACATGCGCTCACTTGATTAAAACATAATGCGTACTTTAAGATGTAGGCTAAGATAATGACGGAACAAATTTGCTGCATTCTTGAGCAATTGTTCCTTAAGATTGCAGAAATATGTATAACCGATGACACCCAGTAAATACTGACCCTTAGATGTGTCACATACGCCCTCTTTTCTTTAGAGGTTAGAAACGCAAAATCAAGCGAACCCTATTATTTCTGGAGAAGCAAATTGCCAATGACAGCGTATGCATCTGAAATGAGCAATTTTTACCAACTTACACACTCCGTCATGGGTACGCTTACCAATTTCCGGGTGCAAATGACCTGTTTTTGAGGCACCTAAGAATTAAATTAAAACTATTTTCGAGTGAAACTTTATGGAAATGGAGGATATCCTCATAAGTAATATGCGTGATACTTTTCCACTTAATAATTAAGTCAGACTGGTTTCAGTAATTAATAACTTTCCAATTTACGCTTGTTAATTTGCTGTGCCAATCAAATTTCATCAAGCCATCATTTATGACATTAGTGGTTTCTTTACTGTTAGAGTCATAAATTAAGATGACATAATGTTGAAGTTGGACCTATGTGACAACATATTTCCGTTTTAATGCTATGGTGGTGGTACTTGAAAGCAAATATATACATCTCAAATGTGACCTTCAACTATTTTTTATAAATCACCAACAAAAACTTGGAGATTATACACTTTTTTGACAATCACCTCAAAGGAATTACAAAAAATTATACTTTCACACCAAATTACACCAAACACACGACCAATAACATGCTGTGCACACTCATATCAATGGGTACTACTCATTTTATGGTTTCCCATTCCCAACATTTTCCCAAAGAACATGACATTTTTTTCCCTGACCTGACCGGGTAATTTTTATGCAGCCCTCTTTTTTTACTCTGGGTGTCCTCTGCACCCAAGCTGTATGATTTTTTGACACCACCTGCCCCCCTACCCTTATGTGTGAATTTCACATGCTCTTGGGCAAACTAGGCAAGCTCTATTCTGACCCATCAAATGGACCTTTGGGTTGATTCTGTAGATACTAGATTTGCTTCGAAAAGCCCAAATATTACTTTGGTTTTTGACATGGTACATTGGCCAACATGATACAAACTTATTTCAACAAAACAGAGGAACATAATTCCCATTAGAAATTATCTAATTCCTCATCACTTCCTGACATCTTCAAAAATTTGGCACAATCTGCACTTTACCCCATATTTGTAAGCAAATTGAGCAACTCCTGACTTTCCAATCAAGTGACAATCGGAATATTCACTGACATGTTGATACTCTTAAAAAATCTAAAATCTTTAGATAAACTTATATCAAAAAGTATAATTGACAACCATTTGATAAAAGAGTTGTCGCTAGCACAAAACCAAGCTATGTCACCATGTTCATTACCATCAGTAGTTACTATTTGAGGAGACAGATATTTTTCTGTGGTATCCTGATTCCTACTTGAGGTGCTTGATGGAGAGCACTTTGAGTGAGTATGCCATCCGTCGGGATGGAACGTTAAACTGTAGGCCCCTTTCATTAAAAGTAGGCTGCTGCCAGCACCAGGTTTCTCTACCCTTCATCCTTACCCACCCATCCCTCATGGTACAAATGACCTTAGTTGTCGGCCACCCCCCTTAACACTACTACTACTTGAAGTTTACTTTCTAATAAAAGGTTTACTTGCCATGTTAGTATCATGACCCCCTAATACATTTCCCGGCATCAACAATGTAAAAAGCCACCAGACATAATGCAAATAGCAGGTAGGTAGAGTGAAACCTTGAACACATTTTTAGGGGCTCAGCGAGAAAATGTCAAATCATGGTTGAGGAACAATAAAGGTGAATTTTCAAGACTTGTTAATTATCTGCCAGGACTATAATAAAATAACTAATATAAATAAATATTTGATTAGATAATTTTTAAAGTAATACCTCTCATTTGAGAAAATATGACATATAACACATGCTTTCTTTCAATATGTATACTTTTAGAAAAATGAGAAAAAAATTTCTACCTGATTTTCTTCGAACCTCCTTTTCAGTATTAAAATGAAATGACAATGACATGACTTGACTTAGGCTATCAAAATGAAATAGCATTCAAATAAGGTCAGTATACACAGTTGTGGTATTACTTTAAGTGATTCAAAGAAATGCTCTCACCTGAAAAATGAAATCACAACATTTCATCAAATTCATATTACCATGGTGGCAAATAACTAGTTCAATTATCATTTTAAAATAAACATACACCTTAAATGAAACATTGTCGAGGCAACCACAAACCAAAAATACAGACATATCTTAATAATTAAAATCTGTATATAGACCAACACATATTCTGATGAACCAATAAACATAATATAAGCATAAAAATTTAAAATTATTAATAAAATATGGCAAAATAGATCATATAAATCAGCTTGATTTCTGCAGTGAGATGAAATTGAAAATATTTTTCAGCTTCAAGGAGAAAAACTTGAGGTTTTGATAGCATCCAATTAAATATATAGCATCAATTTAAATGGGTAGCATCAATATAAATGGATTGCATAAATTTATATGTCTGGGCCATAAAAAAATTTAAATCAAGGATTATATTAATTTGGGACCTGTAAATTCAGCGTTTCACTGTACCTCAATCAAAGAACAGAAGTAACAAAATTCTTATTTTCTTTCATTTAAAATAGAATAGGATAGTTCACTCACTAGCCCACTGACATGAGTATTAATATTAAAATGGAGATAAAAATATTCTGAATCATATTGAACTTTACACAATAGGAAATCACTTTCAAAATGAACAACAAAATTTAGTGTAACACATTCTTTATTATCATACACTGCGTATAACACAGGAACTAATTGAATTACACATAATGGTGTCAGAAATATTTTAAAAAAGTCTCTAAGGCTTTTGACCAATGAATGCTTGACCTGGGAATTCATTTAATTACACCCATCCAACATTTATGTTAAGTCTTAACATGCAGTTTTTATGGCAACAGAAGCATTTCTAACTGAAGAACCTTTAAACTTATAGAGTTAAGCGAAATGATTTTTATTACTTAGGGGCCCCATTTTGCTTGAAGCAGTACCACACGCCATAACCTCATTACTGGCAAGCTTTCTAAATGCACTTGGTTCTTATCTTCCAATTTTTTTTCCTTGATTCTTATCATTCCAATATTTCAAATGACTGGTCTCTAAATATTGAAAACTATCACTTACAGAATGCATTCAGAAACAGCACACCCTAGTCACCATGTACAACTTAGAGGGATGAAGTGAAGTTTTCATCCTGGAGTGAACGAATTTTTAAATCATGACTCTAGATGGAAGCCTTGGGAATGGCTTAAATATCAGCATATTCATTGGTAATGGCAAGTTATGCGAATAAAAGCAAAGGGCACATAAGTTGTTACATTTTGAACGTTATGCCCATGTCTTTCATAACCCTCACAGCATAATTATTATTCTAGACTCCTTTAAATGAAACTCTATCATTCACGTCTTCATTCCCATCTCATTACTTTATGCATCCAAGTAATAGCAATGAAATATCATTCTCCTCCAGATGGGAGGTAAATTTTAAAAGAGGTGGGAGCTATAGAAGTGTTTCAGAGCACCTACACCTCACAAGAATGCCACCCAAGCGACTCTGAGATGTTTCTGAACAACACCGAGGGTACTGCGTATGCGCATGGTTGATGTATTTCAATGCAATTAGAGATGGGTTGGTTCCACTTTTATTCGGTTCCAGTGCCAGTTCAGTTCTGATTCCATTGAATGGATAGGTACAGAGCAATACAGTCGCAATCGCATTAACTTCAGTTAAATGACCCCAAAAGAAATTATCATCTTACTTAAATTTGTAGATAAATTTTATGAGATGATTCATGCTATCACCAAGGTTTACACACAATTTTTATGATTTATTTTAAGTTTCAAAACTGAAAATAGACTGTACAAAATGCATCGATATGTGTAATGTAAGTCCTGGAATGTAACTTTTTCATTATTAATATCTTTTAAAAAATTGCTACCTCCCACATTTTCATAGCACCATTATTTTGAGAAGGAGAGTAAGGGAATGAAAAATAATTTCCGATATTATTGGTTTATTTAGAAAATTTTTGCACTATATTCTAGGAACAAAAAATTTCGGAGAGAAACTCTTCATGTGTTCTTTAATTATTAATTTTACTGCCTGTGAATTCCACCTAATTTCACATTTGAATTAGAGATGTAGTTCAAAAGTTACAGCATTAAAAGCAAGACAACACTTAAAACCTTTCATTCTTTTGGAATTCATATAACAGATTTTATGCAGCTTTCTTCAAATCATATGAAGCCACTGTTACAACTAATACATATGCAACAGGGGCATTACTATTCCTTGTCTTAATAAAACATTCAATAAGACAAAATCTTAGAGTTTCTGACTAGCCATGAACAACTGTGGACTACACATCTGCATAGCAGATTGAATTTAGTGATACCATAAACACAGTAATCAACCTGGAGGTCGGTTTGGTAGGTGATGGTCGAGTTCACCCAGTTATAAGCCTGATGGTGTGTGAAATTCAATGAGACATTTTTAAATAACTTAATTGTGCAGGATTAAAGAAGTAATTACCCAAGAATATGATAATCCCAATAAGTCCACTCTTGACATGAAAAATGTAGGCATGATACACTGTATTATAGTTTTTTTTGACCATTAGAATGTCATTCTTTTGTTATAATTCAAGGCAAGGAACTATTTGACAGCAGAATTTAGATAATACCCAGCTTGTGAATATTCAACCAGATGAATTTTAAGAGATATGAATGTTTAGCATACATTTTACACGTAATAAATTACAAAAAGGTGGTTACTTAAGTTTCCTTAACTGAAGAAAATGTTTTCCGATAACTATACGATACAAAGCTTGAACTTAGGAACTTTTAACTTGCAAAACAGTTCTTGATCCCCATTAGTGTGTATGCAAGAGATGGACAAGATAGAGAACAACGGGAAGTGAGCTGGTACTAGCCTTAGAACAGTTTAATGGAAATAGAAGGTAACACCTACACCTATGTATGTCATGAAGAAATAATTGAGGAACTATAATACAGGGAAAATGAAACCCCATAAATACTGATGTACATCATTTTTCACCAGCAACCTTCTCTAACTTCAAATTATTTACGAGCAGTCCTAATTTTTCATATGTGAGCACGTATAACGTGAAACATGACTGTCTTCATCACGCACAGGGTACACAATGTGCTACAATTAGCTTTGATGAATCTTTTTCTAGAGGCTACCTTCTATGATTCTGAATTATTAAGTAGTTTTGCAAAACAAGGTATTTTGGGATATTTCTGTAAAATCTGAATTCTAATTAATAAAGCATACTGTGCTAAAATAGATAGCATGGCAAAATAATTAGATCAAAAAAAATTTATGGATTCTTTGTTTCATTCAGTGGACATTATGATTTTGTATTAGGTTTCAATGAATGAAAACAATCAGATTTAGTATAAATATCAGTTATGAAACTGATGTTTCACTTCAATTCCAATCCTAGTCTTAAGATTTTGTGATACTGGGAACCAAAGAGCAGCACTGACCCATCATTGCACTCAACCAAAAGGACTGATTTCAACAAGACCAGTCTACCTAATAAGCCATGGTGGCATCATGATCATGGTCCCTAGAGCTGGCCTTCTTGAAAAATGAAAAAAGTGCAAAAAATACGATTTTCTAAATAAGTGATTATTAGCTTTCATTAGAAGTTCAGTTTCCCTTCCGTTCTAAAGTGAATAACATATTTTGGAATATCATTCTGAGAACATATGCACAGAAAAATTTCATACTGAAATTTTCCATCAAATCAATGTCATTAATGACTTCACAAAAATAGTAAAACGATACCTCTTTTCTTCTACATGATACATAATCATGCTGTTGTTTTTTCTATTAGTTATCACATACCATTTTGTGCACAACAGTAATTTGCAAGTAACTGAGGACAACAATCATTTCCAGCCAGAACTCTTGCAGTAACCTAAGAATCTACTGAGTTCTCTATCACATGGATGTATATCACTAGGAAAGAAGTCAATTTTAAAGACTTCTTATGGCATAAGTTTATGTCAAACAACAGTCATCATAAGCATATCTATTAGAGACAGGAGGCGTATGACAAATTCAAAATGTTAGTCATGTTTAATTATGATTTAGTCATTTCCAAATATTTATTATTAAAGGTAAACACAATCTTCCTTGTTTATATGATTATTCCATTATTAACATGAAAAGTTCAGTGAAGTAAAAAAATAAAATAATATTCATGTAGAGAACATGAATATAATATGGTACCAGAATTTGAATGGCATTCAATATGATTAAAATGACGTACAAACTTTATACACCCTAAACATTAATTTACTTTGCTTTTTGCTCCCAACACATAAATATTGTAAATATGAAACACAGAATGATTAAAATTTTAATAGCATAATTTATTTTTTATGTTATATCACATAGTGGCAGAAGGTAAGTGAATAAAGTATTCTCACCAATGCCATAATACATTGCACTTTAACTGCAAATTTACAATATGAATTATTAATATTTCCATCATTAATTAGGATTATTTTTAAAGTTCACAGAATATCCTCCACTGTTTGGGTCCTTGGTCATTTGGAAGTTACTGGTTGAGAGACCGAATGGGCGAAGAATCATGTTTCCAAGATCCTTTAATTTTCCTGTCACATAAAAATCTCAAATTAGATAATGAACATAGACTAAATGCAATTGAATATTTTATTAACAGAAAATAATGAAGTAATGTATTTACCTAACATTTCTTCTTTTAGTTTTTCATTCCTCTCAGTAATTTGATCAGGTAACCTCTGAAAAAAGAAGTTAATTCATGTCTAAACTGAAAAACCACGTAAAATATTGCTACAATTACTTACAATTTTTACGACATGAACAAAATTATGCAAATACTGACAGAATTATCTGTTGAAAATTAATAATTGAAATAGTTAAAATATGCATTCAAAGTATAATTCAAGCACTTCAGTTGGTAATGAATTACTTGCGAACAATAAGTACTAACATTGTCAATTATATTTCCAAGTTATGAACCACATCTGACAAAGGATTATGTGAAATCTGTCACCTGTGTGGTTCAACATATATGTGGAGGAAACGATTATAGAGGCATGGGAAGAACTGGAGAGAGGAATGAAAGCCAGTGAGGAATTCATAAAATCAGTTACGTTCGCTGATGACCAAAATTTAGTTTGTCAGTCAGCCAAGGGGTTGCAAGCATTGCATGGTGAATTGGTAATTCAGTGCAAAAAATTTGGGATGAGAATAAATGTGAATAGAACCAAGATTATGCAGTTTTCCAGAAAGAGAGAGGCTAAGATAAACATGAAAACTGGAATGCAACAACTAGAGCAGGTGGAAGTTTGTGTATCTTGGAAGTGTTCTGGACCAAAATGGTCAAAGTATTAGTGACATAAGACGAAGAATTACATAAGCCGAAGAGACTTTCACAAGGAGGAGAAAATTGATGATGGGGACATTGAGTAAGGATATTAAGAAAAGGCTCATTAAAACTGCAATGGAGCATACTTATATACTGAGCAGAAAGACGGTCATCGAAGTAGGGTGATAGGCGTACACTGGAGACTTTTGAAATGTGGATGTGGAGAAGGATGGAGAATATTAAATGGACAAAAAGGAAAACAAATTAAGAAATAGGTATAGTGGGGAGGAGAGAGAATTGCTGGGAGAAATCATTAGGAGACAGGAAAAATGGATGTAAAACATATTGATTGGCAGTGGGATGTTGAAGACTGTGATGGAGGGGAAAATGTTAGAAAAACAAGGAAGGGGTAGGAATAGGATAGAGGTGTTGGACGGATTGAAGGGCGGAAATAAATACTTAAACAGAGATGAAGCATAACTTGTTGTAGAGTCGGATGTTAGGAGAGACGAGAGAATTATTTGGTAGTTGTGTCTATCCAAACCCTATCTTATCCAGTAGATAAACAATAAAAATATATGTGAAAATTATGTGGACATTGAAAACCTGACCACTCGCAAAGTCTCACTTCAGGCAAATAGGAGCTCCAACCAATAATGAACAGCAATGCAGCTGTCAGTCTTGTCACCATACAAAACATAAAATTCCACTATAGCAATCCTGTTGTTAAAATACTCCTCTACTATCAATCAAATACCAAATTTAGAGGAAAATCAATACCATAACTTCTGATTACCTATTTATTCCAGAATTAGCACTTCTCCTAGGACTGCATGTATGCATACTAGAAAGTGACGGTAGGTAAGATATTTCATTCAACACTTTGCTAAATATCAGCATTCATCACTTCACATTTACATAGTTACAAACGAATGGCTTTCTTTATTAAATTGGTATATGCTTCAAAGGCGTTTGAGTAATAAAATAGTCCATTGGAACATCCAAAGAAAAAGACAATATTTGAAAATTTGGTAAAAATATTTATGGACTTCAAACCCATCTATTTATTTCATGCTCATAGGTGTGTAGATTTTTGTATCTGCAAATCTTTCAATATTTATGGAAAAAGCTTGGGAATCATTATGTATTCATTAAACAGCTATGGCAGCTACTCTAAAACTATTAGGGTTTTTATTTATATTATTTAAAGATCTTTACACTCTGAAATTGTTGCATTAAAATGCACATTTAGTAGATGACTCCATCAAAAGCTACGATTGCGGCATCTCCTGCAGTTTCTTGGAATTTATGGAATTTACTTATATCAATCATCAGATATTCCAAAAAGATCATAGGGACCAGCAAATTTGAATTGGGACTGAGTACTAACAGTAAAGGAGCGATGAAACTTATAATTAGCTAAACAATATCCGCACTTTTCTCCTTTTTATTATTTAAGATCATTTTCTTTTTATACATATTCTTGGCATGTTAAAATTGATGTGATAATAAAATAAATCATAGCACAACTGAAATACGTGAGTACACCACAAAACCAGGTCATGGCACAATCCTGACCCTTTCTCCAAGCATCCATGGTAGAGGTCAACAACTGAGTTTTATTCCCTTCTTTTATTATTACAACTGGTAATTTACCAGTTAAGGTAGGTGGACACATTCCAAGGGTACAGTGACAATTCCCTTTTCTCTCCTAACAAAATGCAACCCAATATCCTACACTACAATAAGCCTCTCTTTTAACTCTGAATTCTTCCTTCCTCCCTTCATTGCATCCAACCTCCTTATCCTATTCGTGCCCCTTCCCCATTTGCCTAATAATCTCCCCACAGTCTTCAACATCACTATTCAGAATGCTCTGCATCCATCTATCCTACATTCGTTGGATTTCTCCCTTACTATGCTTCTTCCTACTTTTTTATTCAATATTATTTTCCCCTCACTTGCTCTCTTCCCCTCCACTGTATATATTAATCTATAACTATCGCTCCAGTAATCTCTACATTCCTTCCATTTCACCTTGCACAGACCTAAAACATCTTTATTTATTCTCTCCATCTATCAGTTATTTTCTAATTTTCCTGCCCTCAACATCTTCCTAGCATTCCATGTCTTAAATCTAACTTGGTCACCTTCTGTCAACTGTCGCTTTGCAAAGATATCATGAGATGACGACCTTGGAAGTCTTGTCTCCCCCACTGTTGGGCATGACATATGATTGCTTGGACCAAGTCGTGTAGATGCCAGGACTCAATTTCACTACGGTGTCCATCATGGCATTCTTGGTATGATTGCTCATTACAAAGAATAATTTTGCAGTCTACCAAGTGACTTCTAATCTCGATTTGCTCGAGTGTGTTCATTTTTAATCCTTCTGGGAAGATATGCAGTATTTCAGGGATAAAATTGCAATTGTTTTTAAATCTATGAATTTTTTTCCAAAGAGGGAATCATGGATCCAATTTATGTGACACCTGGCATGTTCCTTTTCCCTTTTCCACCTATGGTTTACCAGGAAGATCTGATACCTGAAAAATCACCCAGCTGGGGTTAAGTTGATGGTGACAGAGGCATCACCAGGAATCAAACCCAGGTCCTCCGGTCAGTAGCCCAGTGGTCAACCCACTGGATTACCACAATTGATGGGGAAATTGCAGAAAAGTAAAAAATATTGGCAAGTCTTTTCTTATTTCTGAAACTGAAATTCACTTTAAAAGAATGAAGATTTCAAATGATTGACGATATTGAATAAATCTGCAAGTTTATCTTGAAAGGACTGTTCCCAGAAGTTCCAATGTCATTGGGAGCAATGCATCAATACAGGAAGAGTGTGCCTTGAAGGAGATAGGATTCCCTAGTTAGAAAGTATATACATGTATGTCCAAAATTTATTAAAAAATTCCAAAATTTTTGAATAAACCTTTAATAAGAGGGTGAATGCAACTAGTAAAGGAAGCCAAGAAATATGATGTTTATCGAAAGAAAATTAATGAATGCAAATGTTTCATGAAAGAAAGTAGGAAAGGGTATACATGGCATAAACATAAAAAATATATTTTTTGAATGAAATATTAAGCCATTTTGGGATTGGGTAAAAAGGGTCAAAACAGAGGGAACTCAAAGGGATGAATTCAATAACAATTAACAGCGGTGAAACCGACAGGGATACAGAGTTAGAAACTGTTGGAGGAAGTATTTTGATGATAATTATATATAATGGCAAAGATTCGGAATATGAGTCAGATTACATTAAGTCATGACGATGAATGCAAACCATTGATGTAAATGAATATAATCTTGCCAGAGAGCAAATTTAATTTTACAAGACAACTATGGAGGGAAGGAAAGTAAGACATAAAAGACATAACGCAAGTATTATAGAGTGACTAGTCTCATGAATAATCTAAGGAGAGAGTTTGGTTAAACAATGAAAGAGAATTGATAATACCATAGTAAGTAAAAAATATTGTGAATGCAATGTAGTTTATGCCTGGTTAGGGATGCACAGATCATCTAGCCGCTCCTTAGCCTGTATCTGAGAAATATGTACATGCAAGTATGCGCAACGAAATTCCCAAGCATATCTGCGGATTTGGGGAAAGCAGGACAAATAAAGCAAATCTGAGACACTAGTGAGTGAATGAGCAGTTATTGAATGATATTACAGAGATGTATACGAGTAAGTTGTAAGGTAACGTTAGACGTGAATGGGGCCTTGGGTAACTGGTTTAAAATAAAACATGGTGCGAAACAAAGATGTATAATGCCATATTGTAATTGTAATGCCACTGCTATTCCATGGATAAACATGTTAAATGGATTGTGGGATGAGCCATGTTCATTGAATAAAGATGTAAATGCACCCATACATATGTTGCTAGAATGTAGTAACTAGAATGAAAGTGGTCATACATTTGCAAGGAAGTGTGGGAAGAATGATTGCACATTGAGCGTAAGTTGTGAAAGAATTGAACATGAAGATGCTATCGCACAACTTGGCAGAAAGTTTACAAAAGATGGATTAACATGTAAATAATGGTTGTAGGCAACACGCAGAGTATATAAAAAAAAATTGTCTAATGCAGAAAAAATGTCAGCATATCAAGGTGTAATCCTCCCCACATCATGTTCTGGAAGTTTAACCTCGGTATGCCTTGACAAGCATTAATGTCAACTGAATGTGGTGAGGATGGGATACTTGGGAGTGCTTGTGGTAAAAATGGCATAGTTTAGTGAGGGAAGAATGAAGTTGATCATGAAAAAAGTATATTCGATGCACAGTAAATAGATATGAAGCAATGTGCTTGATCATGTTAAGAGAATGGATGGGAGTCAAATTAATGAGCAGATAGATACACGTATAAGAGAAAATGAGACAAAGAATGAGTTGAAGGGAAGTGGTAGACTAAAGAAGTAATGGAAAAATGTGGTCAAAGAGACCCCAGCATGGAATATAAAAGTCTCAAGGACATTTACAACATTAAAATGATTTATGGCTGTGAAAAAGGATAAATAAGTTAGCAAGGAGAGAGTATTATGGAATTAATTTATGGAAATAAGTAACCAGGTAGAATCTTTAATCAGGGTTTATTAAAATGCACCATCCCCAAACCAGAATTATATTAAGGGTATGCGTATCAATGGGATCCTATTGTTATAGCCAATGGGTTTGTTATATGTAGAGAAAAATAATAGGAACAGTTTGCATTTAATATGATGATGGATGGATGGATATGAATGGACAACCATTAAGGTTGTGGAGGTGATCATATCATTTTTTAGACATCAGTTGTATTTAATTAGGAAATTGATTGATTCTATGAATTGTTTGGAAATACTGGACTATCTGGTAGAGGGAGTTCTTTGGATCTATATTTCAATTTTAAATTTTTTGCTAATTTGTTCAACTTGCATAGTTTCAGGGTAAGTACACGGTGAATTCCACATTTTGCTGCTTTCATGAGGGGAAAAGAGATTTTTCATGCAGTTGCTGCAGACAGAAGTGCAATGTTACACGGAATGAAATTTTTGGTAAAATGTACACTGAGGAAAGATTGAAGGGTAGAGATTAATTCATTATGACTATTATTTATAAATTACTTCTAACTACACATTTCCAATAGTATACTATGAATAACTCTAAGATATTTATGGTTTAGACAACTTCAATTGTTCCCGGCTCAACTTTGTGGAAGTCCATGTTTATTAAATGAAGAACACAATGTATCTTAGGTACCTGATGATGATGCTTAAGCGTTGAAACTAGTTATACATGAATGAAGGACAGTGGAAAGATACATTGTGCTCTTCATTCAATATTTATAGACAACTTATTATTATTATTTGGCAGTCTACCAAAATGGACTGTAAACCTCTACATTTCTTAGCCTTGCTTACAGGTAAAAGACAACCTGACCCCACACTACAATAAACCAACCCGTCTTCAATTTTGCGTACATTTTAACTCTCTTTATTCCTTGCAAGATGCCAGGTCTTCCTGCCTCTACCTCGCTTGCCTAATATTCTCCCCTCTATCACACCCTTCAGCATTTCATTGCCAACCAAAATGCTTTGCGTCCACCTTTCCTGCCTCCTTCGAATTTTCCCTTACAATCTTTACTACTCCCCCATGCCTAATACTTCTTTGATTATTAACTAGTTGACCTTTATCGGGGGACACAATTGATTCATTTAATATATAATATATGGACAATAAAAAATTATGTAAAATACAAAAATCAAACTATTTCCCACTTTCCAATCATCCTAACACACTGCAGTTTATTCTACTCTAGCAAGGTTCAGAACACACGAGTTTAACTATTACATAAACATAATTACTATGACACCACACTATTTGTGAAGGCTAGAGCACAAAGATAAGATAAAGGAGATAGTACTTCAGCACAAAATGATATAAATATTTGTTCTTTCCTCAAATAATCAGGAATCATGATAGTCAAAAATCAAAGTCATAGTGAAAGTAGTAAAAAATTTAATTATAATCAAGGACCAAATTAAATGCTATGTAGACAACTAGGACATACTTAGGGGCATGTGCTGGCGTATACTCATTGTTTGTCCACATATTTGCAAGTGGGTAAGTAAAATAAGTTGCAAGAATATATGCATGTGTGGGTGTGCATTAGCATATTTTTTTGCTTGTCATGCATTCTATTTTACAGGTGGTGTCCAAATTGCCCCCACCACATGCCCTTGCAGTGGCTTGTAGGGTATTGGCTAGATGTACATGTATTCTAAGATTCAGCACTCCGTTACCATATAAGTGTAAAAACAACTGAGGCTCTTCACTTTAAGAGCATGGTTCTCACCAAGGAGAAAAATCTTTGATATGTTGAGAAGCAAGGGTAGTTATATCTAGCCATTTTCCATCTTTGATGAATGACCATTGACTACAAATATTTGAAATATATTTCAAACCATGGAAAGATGCATGAGAAGCCTCTACTGACAGCGTAATTCACATCATCACAGCACTGGGGAAAAACTAAATGTGGTTCCATGATCCTGACATAACACTGTGAGCCATTCATACTAATTAACTTCACTCAAGTTCCTAATCTTTACTTCATGACCCATGAGATATCAGATTTGGGGCAAGAGTTACCTGGACCTGTTTATCAAATGAAATTCTTCACAAGGGTTATGACTACAATGACTTTAATATGTTATATAATAATAGCAACAAAGGATTGGGCTTTAGGATGCATGGTAAGCTAATGCAGACAGTTATTGCATCTCTTAGAGAATATTTGGACCCACAATCAACAGATAAGCTCATGAGTGCATTTCAAACCAAACTAGTTTCTTTTCAGGATGAGTGGCTACCTCCATTGATTATTGACAAATGATGGTTACTTCATTCACGCTTGATTCTCACCAATTTTTCTCTTGAAAATTTTCACATAATCTTCAGCCATTATTGAGAGGACATTGAAGCTTATTATCACTATACTCTGTTCCAGAATGACAAAATATCACTACACTGGAAACCAACCAACTTTGACTCTGTATGCAATGTAATAATAAATGTAATATCACGGCAGTGGACTAAAATTCATGTATATAACTGGCAATGTTTTTTTAAGGACTCCAGGAAAATTTGCCCTTACAAAAGACACTTAAGGAAGTGGTGGCAAAACTACTTCTAAGACAAGACATCAAAATACTCTGCCGACATTTGAATTAAAAGATAACCCATAGAAGCAGAAGAACATGTGTTAAAACCAAAAATTAATGAACTCAGACAGAGATATTCATGTTTTTCCAACAGTCAATAAATGTGTGGATTTCTTCCTTCATTGTGGTATATTTGCCGGTTCAGATTATTATTTTTATCATGCAAACAGCAGACAAAATTCATAAATTTCATTTATTTTTTTAAGAACTAGAGTGGAACAGCAAAATTGTTACCGTCACTACAGCAATCATCAATTCTGGTTGCCATAGAAAAATTGTTAATGGAAAATCAAAAAGTCACACTCACAGGGTATCTTAATCAGTAATTGATCATTCTTTATTTAAAACTCCCAATTATTACGCTGCCCTAATAATATGAAAACTGAAAACGGACTTACTCTGACAGCTTCCCCTGCTTCCTTGTGATTTGGATCCAAAATTAGGACCTTCTTGAAGTCTTCTAATGCCTCATCCAGTTTATCCAACCTTTCATCAATTTGGGCCTTCCGAACCCATGCTTTTAAATATCCACCATCTAATTCTACCGCTTTTGTGCAATCTTCCAAAGCGGTTTCATAACGTTCCTAAAAGTAGTAAATTATACTACTTAATTCGAATTTAGTAATTACCAACACAGAGAATGCTATCAGAACCGAAATATACTTACCAACTTCACTTTGGCAGCTGATCTGTTGGCATACATTATAGCACGTTCTTTGGAATACTTTAATGGACATATTCTTAAGGCTAGCGTATAACTTTCTGCAGATTCGACGAAATTTCCCGCTTTGAACTGATCATTTCCTTCAGATTTATGGATTAAAGCTTCATCTTTCCGTCTCTTCAAATGATCAAAAAATAGCACATAAGACGAGTTTCATGTCATAAATATAATAGAATTCAAGTACATATTATCAAAAAAACTGATGCTGTATATAATATGGAATTCTACTTCAACCCGTTATGGTCACACCTGCCAGCAACCTCCCTTAACAACTTGTGCTAAGCTTGGTGGTGCGAATACAACGGGTTAAAGAGAGGAGAACCCAACGGCTACGAAAAAACTATTATTAGAAGATTAATCAATGAATAACGATACTTCAATCATCTAAACTTTATGAATTAACAAATTGGACAACAAATGCAATCTTAAGAGATATGTATAGTTCAACGGATCAAAATGACAGCAGAAGTAATTCTTCCAATAGGATTACCTCTTTCTCCTCCTCGGTATATGAAGCCTCAGCGTTCTTTAGTTCTTCTTCGTCTATCAAATCGCTCTCGACATTACTCTGAACATTATGTTCACTGGGGTCACTTTCTTCATCTTCGGCATCAACACCAACACCTGGTCTATCAACTTCGTCAACATCATCACCACTCACATGAAGAGACGTTTTGTCCAAATCTGATACAACTTCATTTAGTATACCTTCCTTGCTTGCCATTTTTACACCAGAAGGGACGTGCATCTCACTTTCATCGGCCATAGTTATCAGGATAATGTAAAACAAATCAAATGAATAATACCTTCTTATCAAATGTTAGTCCTTCATTTACACATTTTACACTAGTCCTAAAGGGTGTCAATATTGTCTCTCAAAACAATTACACGGCAGCCTTTTTTGCAGTTATTTATACAGCCAGATCTACACAAATGAAACAATTACAAAACTTCACTTTCAAAACCTTTGTCTAAATTTTAACTTATCGACTTACTACAGTTTCATAGCCATCTCAACAATTACGCACGTGAATTTAAAAACAGCTGACTGAGCAAAATTCGTAATGTGAGGAAAACAGGGGACAGTACGAAGTGGTGGTTACTCATTGACGAACGGACTTTGGAACGCAAACGGCGAGTAAATTTATATTCGACTGATGATAAATTAGTGAGCAGTTAATTAATATTTCTATCATATTTGTCCTGGATTTTAGTTGTTATAGATGGTTTGCCTGCGATATGCTTATAATGCTTAACTATTGTTTTGCAACTTTATTTTAGGCTTCTTAAATAAACCAAATGAACTGGAAGCGTGGTGATACCTAATAAAATAGACAACGGAAAATAGATTGGAGCAGTAGTTATCTTTGACTAGAACAGATAAGTTATAATAAAATTGAAATCATGGAAGATGTTGTGGTTGGCATCGGCGGGAGAGCCAATATAAAGGCAGCTGGAGGGGATTACATGGGAGCTATTGAAGTTCTGAATGCTGGCATAGAAAAGTTTCCAATGGAGACCCGATTTTGGAATAATCGATGTTACTTTCTTCTAAAATTAAAATCATACAAAAAGTAGGTATGCTTAGAGATAATAGGCATTCCTTATAAGGAGTATTGTAATGCTAATCTTATTACTTAATAAAAATATAAAAAATAAATTTCCCAATATAAGTTACAATTTACTGATATTATTTATACAACGTTAATTATGTTTATCCCCCAGGAATCTATGCTATCTTTTTAAGTTTAGATATATGGTAAACATATTGTTAGTTTTAAATATTGTTAAATGATTGAGCCAATTTTTTCCAGAGCTTTGGAAGAGTCCGATAAAATGGTACAGAAATTCCCCAATAATTTGAAGTCATACTTCAGGAAGGGTGAGGCGTTAGTTGGACTTAAGGTGATGTCTGAATCAATAAAATAACTCTGTGGATAACAGTAAAATTACTTGGCTACAACAATATTTGGCGTCTATTTTTTTAGATGTATAAAGAAGCAGATGAGGCTTTCAACCAGGTTCTTGACCGAAATCGTAGTTGTTCTGAAGCAAATGACCAACTTTTGGAAATAAAAGTGAAGCAGATGATGGATTTAGGTTATTCCAGAATGCGTGCTCAAGAAGCAATAGCATGCTCTACTAGTCTTGAGGTAAAATCTTCAGGTTCTATTATCTATTTATTGAATTATGTTAAAAGTAACCAATGGTTTCTGATCGATTCCTTATTTTCACATTTTTCCTTAGGAAGCCATTGAGTTTGCGAAAGAAAATCCAATGACAGTTGGCTGCTATGGAGACACAATATATCATTCAGATGAAGGCGATTTTGATGATGATGATGAAGACTCCTATTCAATGGATGGCAAGCATCAATCAGACAAATTTATGGAGTAAGGATATTTGTCATGATATTAATATCATCATTATTATTTATTATCTTTCGTTATTTATCCAGTTAAGGTAATCCTTGGATTATATTGTATTTTTAATTTTATTCCAGCCCAGCTAATCCTAGAGGTATTTCTTCGCTTTGGGTTGGTAATGCAGACGGCATTCCTGAGGAGGAATTAAGGAAAATGTTTTCTGCGTAAGTTACACTTATCTATTTTCATTTAATAAGGCAAAGAGTAATTATTCCTCTTAGCTAAAGGTGGTAATTGCCTTTCAAACATCAAATTAAATGGGTAAAATAAAGGTTTTTTAAATTTAGTTGATAAATTATGCGGTGAGCACCCCTGCTCTGAAACAAATATTTTTAGAAGTCAAGTTCTATGTAGTGAAAATTTACTGCTATATTGCTGAGTGCACACAAGCGTCAGGGAATACTCCTTATTGCACATCATTTTGCTGACAGAACTGAAAAGGGGGTGGTGGGTGGGCTGTTGAACCTTACCCTAAGAATATTGTGGGATAAATTTATGCTTCCTTAAACAAGGAAATAGTCATTTGAACTTTTGAGACACATGCATTCTACTTATGTTCACTTACTTGAAGATCAATTCATGGAAATTAATTATGATCATACAATAGGATAAATGTAATCTCTCTTTGTTTGCTCTGTTTTGCTGATATTTTTTTTTTATTTTACCATCATCATCAAACCCTAAAGGCAGTGCCTTGTCGCAATAGCCATGCCTATCTCTTCACTGCTACCTCCTTGAGACTTGTATATGTTCTCAAGTCTGTCTCATGCTCCCATGCTCTTGAAGTAATCAGCTGCGGGATATCCTCTTGGTTTCTTCCCTACAATTTATCCTTCAAATATGTTCTGAAGGAATTGGCTATGCCATAGTAAGCATCCGATTAATTTTTCTCTTCTTTCTCCTATTGTTCTTAAGAGAGTTCTCTTTTCTTTCACTTATGCTCACATTTTTTCATTACTTTATCTTTCTACCCAGCTTTTTTTTGCTCCTTTCCTCAAAGTACACATTTCTATTGCCTCAGCATTTTTCTTTCTACTGTCCTGATTGTCCATGTCTCACATTCATATTAGAATTCACTCCTAACGAAGGTTTTGATGAACTTTTTTCCGGTTTCTATGCTAATATGGTTATTGACTTGTAAATTCTTCTTGTTTTGAAATACTTGTTTTGCCAAGGCTATTTTTCTCTTAGTCTTAGTCTCGCATGTATTTTTGATTTTAATAATACTCCCCAGGTAGCAAATATTTTAAACTTGATCTAAGGTATTTTTATATTTTTTATATCAGTTTTGACAATTTCTTTTCTTTCTGTATAGTTTCAGGCTTAAATTTGTAGAAACTTTGGAGAGAAATGATAATTAATAATTGAAACCATCAAAAATCACCATTTCTAAAGATCATTCCTCTCCAATAATATCTTTTCTCTTTTATATTAATATTATCTTGGTCTTATTCTTGTTTATTTTCAATTTCAAATATTCTAGGTTTTTGGATAGTATTTTGAGCATCTTATTCATGTCCTTTTCAGAGTCTGCAATTATTGCTATTTCATCGGCAAAGCGGATACTGTGAATTCTTTTTCCATTATTTTTAATACCTTTAGTCCTTTCTTTCATTTTTGTAATTGCTTCCTAGATGAATAAATTAAATAGGTAGGAGACAACTTCTCTCACAACTCTTTTTAATTTTGTTACTTTCCTGCATCCATTTATATCAATTTCTGTTTTCTGTGTCTTCTACAAATTTAAAATCATTCTTCTATCTTTCTAATCAAGTTCATTTTTCGTCAATATTTGGAAGTCTCCTCCTGTCAACTTTGTCAAAATGAAAGGCCACATATGTCTTTCTATGAATCTCTATTCTCCTCTCTAAAATCTGTCGTAGTGCTAATATAGCTTCTCCGCTTCCTCTTCCTGTCCTATATCCAAATTATTCATCTGCTAAATTTTTAAAGTTTGTGAAAGAATGGAAATTGTTCCATGATATTATAGTTTATATCTATTTTTATTTACAGGTATGGGAAAATCATGAGTATTTCAGTGCTAGAGAGTAAGAGGTGTGCATTCGTCAACTTTGCTGATGCCAAAGCTGCAGGTGCAGCTATGAAAGCTCTACAAGGAAAACCTGTTGGAAATTCTCACCTCTTCATTAAATATCCCAACAATACTTTTGGAAAGAAGAATTATTGAATAAAGTGACTTTCCATATTAAATATATTAATTCAGTTCCTATAATTGCATTATATACATTTTTTGCATTTATGAGCCCCAGGATTCATTTAGAAAGATGTATACTTACAAATAATATGTTTAGGATTGACATTGCACACACGTTTTGCTCTCATTTTTGTAGTGCTGAATTTTGCAAGTGCATACATATCAAGTAATAATGTTTATTTTTCTATGTCAAAATGTGTTTTCATGTTTTTTCAAAGCTCAAATATATGTTTCTTAATTATTTTGTGAGTAAATTAATCTATTTTTAATAGTAAATTATTTCAAATTTTTAAGGAAATAAAACTCCCTCAGTTTCATTGCAGAGACAATGCACCAAAGTTATCATGTCGTAATAACAGTAGTTTTTCATTGTACCTTCATGTTCATTGAAAACAGTATATTATTATTAAGTAATCTACTGAATAAGATAGGTTTTGGAGGGACACAACCACCAAATAAATATTTTGTTACTCCCGACAAAACACAATCCAGCAGCCTACTCTCCATCAAGTCCTTCATCTCTGTGTACTTCCTTCTTTCCTTCATTCTGTCCAATATCCTGTTCCTGCCCTTTCCTCGTTTGCCTAACATTCTCCCTTCTCTTGCAGTCTTCAACATCCCACTGCCGATCAACACACCCTTCATCAATTTTTCCTGCCTCCTTAGGATTTCTCCCAACAAACCCGTCTCTTCGCCCACCATACCAAGTACTTCCTCATTTGTTTTCCTTTCGGTCCATTTCACCTTCCCCATCCTTCTCCATGCCCACATTTGAAAAGCCTTCAATCTACGTCTATCATTCCTCTTCAGTGACCAAGTTTCCACGCCGTACATAACTACGCCCCATATCAAAGTTTTTATGAGTCTTTCCTTAACATCCTTACTCAACACTCCTGTCATCAATTCCCTTCTCCTTGTGAAAGCCTCTTTGCCTAGTGCAATTCTTCTCCTTTCCAACAAGGGTTACAAAAGTTGAAAGCATGTTTGTAAAGGAAGTAAAATCATTTTGGTGCACAATATACCTCTTTAGTTAATTTTTTCTTCTTCCTCTTCTTCACTTTCATCTGCTTCTAGCATATCTTTGGTTATATTTTTTTAAACCGTGATTGGAACATTGTCGTCAAATAAGGATGAAGCCACAGTTTTGGGAGCTAAGTACCAGAGATGGTTTGAAAATGTTTTTACAGCGGCCTTACTGATTTCTGGATCAATATCCTGATAATTTAACAATTTATGCACGTATAAGAAATTGTGATAAGGTGCTTTAATTGCTTCTGATGATAGAAACCAGGCTCGAACGTCAACTTGAGCATGAAAAATACATAATCTTTTTAAAGATTTCTTCTTCCCGTCAGATAGCTGAAATTGATCTTGAAAGTAATCTAGGTAACTCTTGCATAAATAAATTGCCTTGGCCATCCACCTAGCATGACTCACAGCTCCTGGTTTACGAAAAGATATCCCGCTCTTTGGAATACCACCATGATAGATCATTGTTAACTCCAACAATTCTCGGTAATCATCTTGCTGTTGTTTCTGCTCATAAAGATGGTTTTCAAGAAATCCAAGAATGGCAGAGCTGGCATCATCAGGCACTTCATTGCTACCAGTTCTGTAAATCTTCTTGTCGAGTATTTTCCAGGATTCTATAAATCTTATCATAGGTAATCAAAAGTGCCATATCTGGACGAGGAGTTGCACCCATCACTGAGTTGACACTCCTCAAAACTAACTCAAAAAAGTGATGACGGCAAGGAAGGTACATAAGAATATGATTGAACAATTTTTTCTAGATTTGTGCTGGAACCATTTATTCTACCTGTGTTGCTTGCAGTTGTATCACAGCAAAGTGCCTGAATTTTACTGATTATGCCCCACTTCTCCACTGCTTAGTAAACAGCCATGGCTTGCTCTTCTCCTGAAAATTTTGGCATTTCAGGGACTCCCAACAGTTGCTCCTTACCTTTAAAAGTTACTATTATTGGCAGTCTATCAATCTTTTCAACACCTGCGAGTGCTGGAAGCAACTTTCCATCCCAGTGCAACACTAATTCTTGGCAGTTGTTTGGTTTGAATGTGTGTTGAATTTCTGTGTGCCTCGCTTCTCTTAAATTTTTTCGAATGCGTTGAAATGAAGTTTGATTTATTACCAGGTTTTTAGTATTACGCCCAAAAGCTTCTGCAGTAGCCATCAATATGTAAAACCCCATTTCTATCAGTGATTTTAAACCTATCAAAAACCTCAGAGAGACAGGGAGTAAAAAACTGCTATGCACCTTGTGTTTCAACTGTTGCTGTAGTTGTTGCTGTTATGTTCTTATCGATGGCAACTTTCACATTGGTGATGATGATAGTGAAAGTGATGACTTTCGCTATCATCATCACCATCATTGGTTTTGCTGCAAACTGATGTAGAATCATCAGTTTTTGATATCTCCAAATGTTGTTCCATTTCTTCATAAGTTCTTTTTTTTCCTGGCAGCTTCTATTGCAATGTCATCTAGTGCTATTTCTTCCTTCTGTTTTAGTTTTCTATCTACACCAACCATGGAGCCCGGTCGTCCTTTTTGGCGCTGAAGCATTAAAAAATGTTTGTCGTCTTCATTTTTCATTTGTCCCAAATTATCTGAATGAGCTATGTCAAACAAATCATCCAGAGTTTCCGCGAAAAGATCTCCTTTTTCTTTGCCTGTAATTCTAGAAAAATTTTTCTGTAAATGTTTCCGTTCATCATAGAAATTAACTAACTTATCAATGCAGTGGCCAGTTCTTCTAGTAGGAATTCATGCTTTTTGCCTAAAAACATAAACTTCTTGAATCACCGTGCTGCGCTTTCTTTCGTTGTAATATTTACAACTCTTAGATTGTAGTAAAAGACGCTTTAAACTTGTCTGTCTGAAGGAAGTTTGGCTCCCATAATTTGATTGGAAGAAATATAGCCAACAAGAGTGACATAAAGATCTTCTCTCATGTGCCAAACGACCTGAAGAAGTTGATGCCATTTTACAAATCTAGGAAGAACACTTCATAAAAGTTACCTTATACCAGCAGCACAAACAGTTCTGAAATGATAATTAAAAAATCAATTATCATACTTGGTTCAAAATAAATAAACGAAGCACAAAATGATAATATTATAAATTTATCATTAATGATAAACCACATGACATAATTCGTATGGCTATATTTACGGCTAATAGTGATTTTTTATAGTAACTTAGTAATTGAAAATCACATGCTATATAAAAAAAATTGTATGTTATACACCAATTTGCATTAATTTCCTTTACTAATTGATAAATAAAAACTGATAGAATAACAAGTGACAAAGCAAATCTTTGAGAAAATAAAATAACCCAAAAAATAATAAAATATGACCTTCTGAATGAAAATTTCATGGATCTTCCTCTATGTCATGTTCCTTTTCTATGTCTAACTTTGTTGGTCTAAGTTCTTTACTATACAGTTCTTCTATATATTCCTTCCATCTCTCTTGGATCTTTCCTGTGTCAACTGTAATCTTACCTGAATTTTCTCTAACTGTTAGCACAGATCTTCCCTTCTTACTTCCCGATAAAGATTTAACCTTACTGTATAGTGCACCAATTTCACCCTTCTGCAAACATTCCATATCCTCGCTCTGCACCTTCCACCATGCTTCTTTTGTTTTATTTGTTGCCCGTCTCAAATTATTATTTAACTCCTTCTGCCTAGCTCTGTGTTTACATTCTTCCATTTTCTTCTCTCCTCTATCATTCTAATCATCTCATCTGTGATCCATGGTTTCCTTGTCCTTTTCCCATTAGCAGTTCCTATAGTTTCATTTAAGGCTTTCGATATCTCTTTTTTGATGTATTCCATTTTCCTTGCTCTTTACCCTCATCCTTGATTTTCTATGGAGCCTGCTGATACTCCTTCCTTGTCAATCCATTTAATGCTTTTACATTCCATTTTCTAACTCACCGGCCCTGCCTTATCTTTTTGAAATGGACGCTACATTTCATAACAACTAAATTGTGGTCAGAGTCCGCATCGGCTCCCGGGAAGCTGTGCGAATTTATCACACTGTTCCTAAACCTGTGTCTAACCAGGATATAATCTAGCTGATACCTCTCTGAGTCACCTGGCATTTTCCATGTATACCTGCGTCTTTTGTGGTGTCTAAACCAAGTGTTGGTGATGACTAGCCCCTGTCTCCTGCAGAACTCAACTGCTTTCTCCCCGCGGTGATTCCTTGTGCCTAAAGCATAGTCCCCGACCTCGTCACCATCTCTTACTTCACCTACCGTCGCATTCCAATCCCCCATCACTATCAAATGTTTCCCTGCAGGAACGCACGCGATTATGTCCTCTAACTGATCGTATATCCTATCGACCTCTTCCTCCATATGTTTGCTCGGTAGCATGTATACCTGAATAATAACCAAGTTTGTTGGTTGTGCTTTTATCTCTACTGGTAATATTCTATCCATTACCTGCTCTATGTTGACTACGCTTCTTCCTACCTCTTTATTTGATAGTATGGCAACTCCTCGTTTGCTCTCATCCCCACCACTGTATATTATTCTATAATTATCACTCCAGTATTCCCCGCTAACCTTCCATCTCACCTCGCAAAGACCTAAAATATCTATATTTCCCCTTTCCATCTCTCACTTAACATTCTCCAATTTCCCTGTCCTCAACATTGTCCTAACATTCCAAGTTCCTATTCTAACTAATTCGGTCTTCTTTTCCTGCGTCTTCTGTCCTGCTGCTGTTTGTTTTCCTTTGCAAGGGTTTTGTGAGATGATGATGATGGAAGCCTTGCCTCTCCAGCTGCCAGGCACACAACTGAGTCCCATAGTTGCCAGGACTCATATTCGCTCTATTGTCCATCTTTACATTCTTGGGAATGATAACTGAGGTGGTATCCCATTGCCTTCCTCAATAGTTCCAAGAAACTGCTGAAGTTGCCACAACAGTTACTTTTAACATCCCCTAATATGCATTTCAATGCAACAATTTCATTGGGTAAAAGTCAGGTCAACGTGAATGATTTGTACACTCTGAAATTGTAGCATTGATAGTCCTCAATAGTGTTTTTAACGTGGCACCATCACTCAATGGCAGCCCCACTAGGGTCAGGTGCCTTTGCAGCCGCCTCATTGAGGAACAGATGCTGCGCGGACTACCTTTCTTCTGGCTCCTAACCTTCGACCAATCTCGCATGGGTGACCCTAGCAGGAGCAATTATCATAACTCTTGCCAGCACAGCCTAGGGGTCATTGGAATGCACAAGCCCTTCCACCACAGAAAACAGTATGTATATTATAACAAAATTTGTTGAAAGAAAAAGCAATAGTATCCTCGAAAGATATAGGGGGCTCATCTTAAGTGCTAGTGTTTAGGCTTAAAACCTCTGAAATTCACTCATTCATAGTAATAGGACAGCTCCTTTAGAAGTGCAGGGCAAAGAGAACCAACACTATTACTATTCCTCTTAAAAAGTATTCAATTTTCAATGTGGGGGCTAGTGAACTGGATTCTCAAATGAAGGATCCTATTAGGATAGAAGCAGATTTTTTAAATTAGCTCTCCAGTCCCAACTAACATTCATTATAAGGTGAACATAATTAAATTAAATGATCCTAAATGAAAATTACTTTTTGGGCTGTTGGATAGTTTTGTTGAAAATTCTTTTGATTCCAAGAGAATCCACCCCAATTCCAATTTTCCTAAATAACCATCAAATTTTATTAGATACCCCAGATGTCTTTTATATCTCATAGCTACAGTAAAACATTCATCCGACCCATGCTTACAAGGGTAATCCCAGAAGTACCCGACCGAACAAAGAAAACACAAAAGGTTTGGAAAAAAATATTTTTATTTTTCAGCAATCTCTTTTCAGCTCTATACACTTTTCCCAATGATCTTTAAGAAGTTCGATACCCTTATTATAATAAGAACTGTCTTGCTCCTCAAAATAGCCATTAACTGCCGGCATCACTTCTTCAAGGTGGGAAAATCTTAGACCACAGCCATTTTTTCAAGTTGGTGAACAGAAAATAATCCAAGGGGGCTAAATTTGGTGAATAGGGTCCACGAGGTAGCAATTCAAACTTTACTTCATGCATTCTGGCCATTGTATTTGTGAGCTGGTGCATTGTCTTATTGAAACAACACCTTCTTCTTAGCCAAATGCGGCCTCTTTTGCTTGATTTCTTCACCCAAAGGTGGCAATAAGTTTCTTTAGGTATCTTTCATTTTTTAGCTATGAAATGTAGACCAAACGGAAGATTATCACATTCTTTTGGATTTGGATGGATGAATATGAAGATGAGTGCATAGGTAAGAATTCCTACTCTAATTACCAAGCCAAGCACTAGTAACTGTAGGCTCTCACTCTTTCCCATTTGCATCAATTTCGACTCCATTTGAATTTTTTACCCAGTTAGTTTCCTCTTTTTACATTATCTTATTTTCCTTCATTATTTGTTCTTTAAAATCCTCTTTATAAGTTTATCTTGAATTGTTTCTCCACTTATCTCCTTATGATTCATTACATATTGTGATATGCCCAATGCATAAGCATTTTCTTACCCTCGTGCCTTCACTTTCATGCATATTTACCATTTCTCTTCCTTCTATGTCTAAGGAATAATTGAACCTGGTTGAACTTGAAAAACAGTGGCTGAGCTTACTTTTAAAGAGACCCACAGCATATCCAAATCCATGGGATAAATATGGCATTATATACCTGGGGAGCAGTGTATATCCTATTCAATAAACTAAGAGATGAGGTAGGCAATTGAAAATTTCAACTATAATCAATTCAGGGAAAGCAGATTAAATACCTGTATTACATGTCTACGAAATTGAACCTTAAAAATGATATACGAAGGGAATGACATTTACCATATTAGAATTGAAATCAATATGAGGTAAGTTTGCATTCAATAAACAAGGTAGTGAGATATAAATATGTATCACCAGGGAAAGTGAAGGCAAACAAGGCAGAGGATGGAAGAAATCGAAAATTACTTCTAAAATAAAGGAAGAGGTCCACTAGATAGCAGCAGTCTTCTAGAATACACTATAGTAGTGAGAACTCGAATGGATTATAGCTGTAATAAGACGTAACACTTGATGGGCTGAGGGATTTTTATTAATAGAGAAGAGTAAACCAGTTAAACCAGTTGGGAAAGGAGGTTGAATTGTTAAATAAAGTAGAATTATTTACGAAAAAGGAGAAGAATAAGTGGAAGAATTAACCTGCATGGTAGATGGTAGAAATTACAAGCTTAAACTGCTTATAAATTATGTCCAGTACTAGTCTTCATGGACTATTCAAAACCTACTTATTTTCAGTGGACTTAAAGTAGCATTTTTGATGCAACTGCAGAAATATCAATTAGTTGAGAAGAATTTGTCTCCAAATTGATTTCCTACCAAGACGGATTGCAATACTCCAAATGGTGCTTAAGCCCCAAAACTGATTAGGCCTAAAAACATTTGTGCTTAATTATCACGCAAATAAGGTTTTTTTGCATGCACTCAAATGTGATAAGCCTACCTATTCTTGATATTTAAAAGAAAATTATATTGTACCATTTAGGCCACTTTGAATAAGTAATAGCATTAAAGTGACTTAATCAGTACAAACAGAGTATAAAGAAACATTCTAACATTGAATGACATGCATTTGACAACAGTTGTTTATGTCTTAAAATAATATTGAATAAAATAGTAGTAGTTGTTATTTAGGATATGCTCCTAGTATATGGGATCCTGACAAAGTTGCATTGATTGCTGGATTGTATCCAGTGCTGTGAAACAAGCTAGATTTGTAAAACGTTCTTATGGTAAAGTTAGTAGTATATCCAAAATATTAGAGGAGCTAGGCTGGGAATCACTCACGGAGTGAAAGTTATATTACAGATTAAATCATTTGCATTAATTGGAAGGATATATCTTTAGCAATGTTGAAAATTCATTATCACCCCAATCGTAATGAGGTAGGAGAGATAATGCAAATAAAATTAGAGAGATTAAGTGTAGAACAGATAGATTTAAGTTGTTTTTTTCCATGAACGATAAGGGATCAGAAAAACATTGTTCACCTGTGGTAGGATTAAAACATTTGGTTCAAAATTAGTGTAGCATGTATTAACCCCATGTCACACACCCTATCGGTGGCTTGCCAGCTATTAAAAATTAAAAAAATTAGAGTAGGCAACCAACAGCTGTTTTTTGTTTATGTTTTCATTTAAAAAGCCATTTTGTTTAATGTAAATTTCAATGTTGAATTCCATTTAATAAAGTGTCATTGGCAAAAAAAATTGAAATAGAATCTTTTTATGAGTTTCAACTATATCCTAGATACATTAGTGGATGTTTAACTTTGATAGTAAAGCTCGATAACTAATTAACCCTTCATGAAATGATGTGAAGTTTATGGTTCTATTTAAAAAAATAAAATTGGGACACGATTATATTATAATTCTGTACATTATTAAAAATTCCAAATGGGCTATATAGGTACTGAGGAAAGGTGAGTCTTCATCTTCTAGCTCCTCTTCTTGCAATGCTTGCGTAAAGATTTTAGAAAACACTCTCCCATGATGCATTTCTTCCAGAGGATGGGAATGATAAAAAAATTACTTTCCCAAATCTATACATAGAGTAGTCTCATTAGTTGCAGGGCAGTATGCAAGTTGGGTACCATGGTTCAAAGTATCCTAACCCCTTTAAAAACTGAACTTTTTTTGCACTGAAGAGGGACCCCTCATCAGCCTCTCTATTGTTCTTTATGATAAAAAAACATAGCAGTCAACCCAAATGGTCATTTCATATGCAAGGATCAGGCTCACCTTGTACTAAATGCTACAGGATATGTAATTCACATATCAGGGTAGGGAGACCAACTCCTTTTGGTATACTATCAATGGCTACCCAGGAAACTTTGGACCCTAAAAAGCCACATTTTGTTTGAAGCTAGGGGTTACCAAAGGCATCCCCCTGGATTCAAACCAAGGTCATCAGGTCAATAGTTGGCTAGTGGCTTTACTCAATAGCTAGAAATGAACTTCTTCACCATAGGGAGAATCAAAACCCCAGCTCAGATCAAACCACAATCCTTCATATTGGCATATTACAAAGCATTACATGTGAGTGCTCAATGCTTTAGTCTTAAACACATCAAACAATTCCACAAAGTGAAGCATGAAAGTGTAAAGAGTAAATATTTTAAACCCTGCCATACAAGCAGTAAATATAAATTATAAATTCTATGGTCCAAGCCTCTGATGAGAAGAAAAAAGTCAATGGAAAAAATCTCTGGTTATGAGAAACCAAGATTTGAAAATAGTACCAATAAATTATTCCCAAGCTCTTGAAATATCCTAGATACATTAGTGGAGTTCCCTGGAGATACCTGTTTCCCTGTTTTAGCTGATCCAAAACCAAATATCCTTCCCTTGATTCACTAGGTTAAGTATATACGATAGTGCAATGGCATATGAATTGAAGAATAATCATTGATATACCTGTATGTACCCATCATTGAGGGATAACACCAATTAGAGTTTCTGCAGTTTCAGATTGATATATGAAACTTGAAGGAAAAAAACTGCCCAATATGCATAAAGATCATTCACAGACCTCTCGATGTACAGCATAAAATGATGAAGGCTCAAAAGGAGAAGCATGATATATTTTTTTTTTAGAAATTTTCCTGATGTATGGAAGGTAAACCAAGCACAGTGGAAAAAATCCCATACAATTTTCAAATAAAATCACAAAAAGATGAACTCCATGCAAAGGCTCAAGTTCATAATATTCTCAAATAATTTAATAAAATCCTGTTACATTTTTCAATGTTTACATTTAAGTTGTCCATAGTTAAGTTCAAGTATTAAAGTAAATTGGGTATATATAGTCCAATATATGGAGCACATTTTGTTCACCTTACGTGAAAACTAAATAATTACAGACACTATACTGTGACAGTATACTTCAATGATTCTTTGTGAATGTTAGGTATTAATACCTGATATGTAAATCACATGATGTTGATCAATTCTCATATGTAAGAATACCTGTTTGCCAACAAACATTTCAGTAGATTCTAAAAAACAGGAAATCAAATGAGGATTAGGTAGGTTTAGATTGCACATTTTTCATCTCTGCAAAAAAATCCATTAATTCAATGGAAATATTTAATCAATGTATTAAACATGCATTTGTGAGACACGAGACAATTATGTACATAATTACAGCAAATAAGGCATGAGAGAACAAAAATTATGTGACTTATGCACACAATATTGGCAAAGTGCAGTTAAAAATTACATGACAACAATTTAAAATGAAATAATCACAGCCTTATAATCCTTATGGTCATAAAGTACACAAAAATGGACATTACACAAAACACATTTAACCAACATAAAAATAATATCATAGCTAACTTAACAGGGGCTCAACATTTGGTGAAAAAAAAGCTTCGTCATATTGCATGTATGTCACTTTCTTTGTAAACTGGTAGCGAGCAGAGAAATATCACAGAATAGAGAAATTAGGTGATTTCAGTGGCAAAATATCATAGCCAAGCATTCATTCTAAAGAAGCTCATGTATGAACATCCAGACTAAATCACTTTTTAATACCACCACCCTTGCCTAATGATTCAAGCTTTGATGATGCCGACAGTGGCACAGGCCGCTTTTGAGACACAATTGTGGCTGAAGGAGCCGTCCTATGAGGCATGACCTCAGTTTTTGGGGCAACTTTGCCCCCTGTATTAGATTCTGTGCTAGATTCAAATTTCTGTTGCAATGATGCCACATGAGAAGGGCGGCTGGAAACTACAGGAGGCTTGGTGTTCCCCACAGCCCTGTTCCCTGGAGCAGATGGTGCAGAACCTCTGGAAGAAATTCCAGGTCCCCCTTTGCCTATCTCAACACCTGCCCTAACTCCTCGGTTTGATGCTGGTAAATTTGGCTTTGGAGCAGGTCTAGGCTGCTGCTGTCTGTTAGGCACTGTACCCTTCCCAGCAGCCCCTATCAGCACATCGGGGGACTTGCCTATGTTTGATGCTGATTCAAATGAGCGAATGCTGGAGGTAACTAAGTCTGGACCTTTGCTGGTTGATGGGGAAGTAATGCCACTGTTAACACTCCCTATTCCACGATTATTTTCAATGTTATTCTCAGTAGGTGGTGACTTTGCCCCTGCAGCTGTCGATGGAGGAGGGGAGGATACTGATGGCGCTGATGAAACTGGGGTAGTTGCTGTGCTTGATGATGGTGTCGAGGCTGATCGATAACTTGAGACTGTGCCACCAGACCTTTGCAGTGAAGAACTGTATGGTTTGTAGGATGGAACAGATGTCAAAGTTGTAGTGGCAGGAGATGTTGCCAATGTTCTGAGCGGACCTTTAAATGTGCTGAATGAAGTTTCTCCTCCTTTTACGTTTGCGCTGCCTTTGTTTCCTTGCTCAGGAGTGGTTTTATTGCTGCTGCCTTCCTTCTTAGCCGCATCAACTGATTTTGGAGATAGCGGTGTCTTGCTGGCCAGTGCACTGATGGCCCCTTCTTTCTCTGATGAAGTGTTATTGGCAGCCACACTGGAGACAGAGTTGGGTGGAGGCCTAACTGGTAATTGTGCAGGCCTTGGAGGAACTACAGCTTTGGTTGATGTTATGGTAGATGTTGTTGGTGTTGCCTTGGCCATGGGAATTGCAGGCAAAGGAGTGGACACTATGGCTGGAGTGGTGTTTGTCACTGCGCTGGGTGCTCTGGTAGTGGTTGCAGGAGGCTGGTTGGAAGCTTTTGCATTGTTTTTCATGAGGCTAGCAGAAACTGATGGTCTAGCTGCGAGTGATGATGTCAGAGCAGGTGGTGAGCGTATAGTTTTGGGAGGTAATGTAGCTGGGGCAGTAGAATTGGGAAGTCCAGTGTTGCCCACATTGGAATAAAATGTTGAGCTACTTGGTTGAAATGATGATGTCGTAGTGCATGGGGTATTTACATAAGTACCTTGAAGATTTTTATTTTCCACCACCTTATCCATTTTGAAAGAGACACTTTTCTCTGGTTTACCTGTGGCATCTTTTGCTGCTCCAGTGGATAAGATACCCTTAGCCTCAGCCTCCTCCCTCTCTTTCCTCTCCTTCTCTTCCTGCTTCTTTTTTCTCCCAAGTGTGGATGTATAAATGGACTCTATATTTCTGGCTTGAATCTCAGACACAATCTCAGAAAGCAAGCCAACTGACTCACAACTACCCTCCAAAGGCCTAGGAGACTGATAGTCACTGGCAGTGGGTGATGTGTAGCTGGAATTTGTGGGATTTAAATTCAGGGATGGTGATTTCCCTACATCGCAAACATCTTCAACCTCTTGAATGACAGCATAAATGTTATCCCCACTTGTTGGAGAAGTTGAGGAGTCTTCCTCTTCAATGTGAGCCAGGGGTGCTGCAGGTGGAGGGGGTGCTACCCCACGGCCTTCCTCCACAGGTTTCAGACTCATGCAATCGTCGTATGCATGCTCTGGCTTGGAAGGTGGTGGGTTTTGGTAGCCAGGTAAGCCGGGAATGGTGTGAGTTTTGTCAGAAAGGGCTGCTGGATGTGGATTTGGTGATGGAGGCCTGGGAGGAGGAGATGTTGGCCTGGTCCCAATGCTTGAAGCTGATGGAATGCTGGCTGGTCTTGTGCCCCGCATGGATCCAAATGTGTGAATGTTAGGCCGTGTAGTAACTTTAGGATCTCGCATACTTTGAGCTCGAGTGACTGTAGGCTTTCCACCAACCAACGATGCTGCTGCTGCAGCCTCACTGACTGGCAGAACCTTAAAGAGTGGAAAGAAAAATGAAGAAATGTGTTAAAAGAAATGAATATTGGCTTACAATAAACAAAATAGCATTTCCTAGCAATATTTAAACAAACTTTACTCAACGTTTACATTCCAGGAATATTTTTCCAGGCATATGCCATCATTATTAACATTTTAAAGTCAACTAATGCTGAAATTATTGAAATTAAATTTAAAATACTTCGCCTTTCCACATAAAAAACTTTTATTACGACCTAGGTTTTGTAATGGTATAATGTTATACCATAACGAAACCTAGGTCGTAATAAAAGTTTTTTATTTGGAAAGGCGAAGTATTTTAAATTTAATTTCAACATGAAGAATTTCCACCAAGTGACGCCAGAAACTGTTTCAACTAATGCATTGATTATCATTAGAAAAATAAAATAGTATATTCTTTACAATTGAATTTAAACAAGATTAATGAAGAATTCTTGAAATAAGGAGAAATAACAAATGGACAACTTATTTTGGAGTGAATACATTAAATTAATTTATTCCCAGTTAAATGGTGCAACTCATTGAACTCATGTGTAAAAATATTCATAGGTTCCTCATTCATCTGGAGGAGAAATTGTGAAAGTTCCAATAAAAGTACGCATGAATAAAGATTTTTACAATAGGAGTGCATTGTAATCTCAACCATACAGTGCCAAATGCACTCATTTACATTTCAAATCAATCAGCTATACATGACAATGTAACTGAAATTTTACTTCCTTTCAAAAATGCTTTCCTTCCCTTAAGTCTTTCTCAAGTTCACAATATTAGGCTTACTAATCTATTAAATTGCACAATTTTCAAACGGTAGCAAAACATTAAATATCCAATGCAAACATTTCCACTGACCACTTTAAGAGTCAAGTCTGGTTTATGCAATGACAATAACCACTATAAAGCAATGACAAATACGAATTTAATAAATATGATTAATTAATGAGATCCAGAATACATACTTAAGTTTACCTTAATCCACCCATTGTTACAACGAATTAAAAAAATGGGCATACCCAACATTTTAATGTTATTATATTACTTGATTTAAGACATTATGTGCCAAATTCAATCATTCATTAATCTTTAACTTCATTTACACCAAAGAGGTTTGAAATGGGGTGAATAGGGAAGATGCTTATGAATGACAGGATGAAACTGAAGTTATTAAACTTACCAGCATTAAAACATTCCAAGAGACCCCTTATGTTTTATTCAGAGTCACTTTTAATGTATGAGTGAGAGAAAAAAATGTTGATAACAAAGAAAAACAAGAATAACTTGATTGCAAACTAAAAATAAATAATTTACATTAAATCATACCCTTTGCAATCAGAAATATTTTATTATGTGAAATAATAAGATCAAATAGGCAGGTTGTCAATGGCCAGTAATTATGCTCGCCTATTTAATCTTATTCCCATTTGCCACTGAGCAAAGTCCCATTCAGATGCGATATAATATATACATATGGCCCCTTAACAATTATAAAATGATAAAAATTTAGGTCGCTGTTTACAAACATAAATGTTTATGCCAAATTTAGAAAATATACCATTAAGTGTGCATTTATCTATAGTGCTAAAACTAATGAGGTACATTCAAAGGGGTTAAAAAGTTAAATTTCCCATTTCAGTGATCCATTAGGAAGGGAAGAGGGGAGAAAGGAAGATTATCAACAACCAAACATCTGAAATTAGAAGGTGAAGTGCCATTGATATGAATTTCCTTTTGAATAACAAAAAACTGAAAACTTTTTAACTGAAAAATAAATCTGACATTAAATTATCAGGAACTTCAGGTTCACAGAAGATATCATGATTTCCAGGTCTGGTTGTACCCTTTATTACGGTACAAACGCACACACAACAGATGATTGCAATGATGAACATGATCTACATTTTGTCACTTATAAGATTCAGATGAAAAGAAGCAGTTTGGGATAGGGAATGACCAAAACACATTTGAATTAATTAGTTACGCTTTTCATCTTAAATCAAACTTGTCATCTGGATGACTTGATAATATAAAAACAAATATCATTAACAAATGAATGGTCTCTACTGAAGTGAAAACATTTGCTGCATGCTGTAAGATCATATGGCTCGTTTTTTTTCTAAGGATACGCACATAACTACCAATTTTTGAAAAAATAATTTCAAAGCAAAAATATTTTTACTCCTTGTAACCAAAAAAATGGGAATGAAGAAAGAGTATTCTAGTAATTGTGCCCATTGTTTTGTGCTGTTATTCATAGGTTAATCAACATTAATGAACAATGTTTAAATGAACCTTACTCATGGCTAAAATAGTTGAGACTTGGAAATTTAAGTGGGTTTAAATTGGGAAAAGACTGACTCGGAGTCGATACAGGCAAGTTAGAATAAGAAAATGGTAAATGGTTATCTCTGAAATTTCTACATATTACGTTAACAACCAAAACAAAATTTTGTTCAAGATTTCTCATTAGTTCTTTTTTAATTTCTTAAGATATTCAATGACTACATCTCTTATGACTTCAGTCAACTGGGTATGAAACTGTTCCCATTACTCTAAAACAAATACCTATATTCCAAATTTAAATATTCAAATTTTAAATAAAACTGGCTACCTTTCTAAGTCAATGAGAGCTTCAATAGGAAAAGAAAATTCAATCATATATCACATGAAATGCATCCTTAATTGTTATAATCAGTGAATAGCAAATTATTTTATGCCTCTTTCACAATGAATCAGAAACTAAAACCTTAGCAGCAAGTATGTTAATATAATATCAATATATCTCGCCCTGAGAATTAGTGATTTGGTGGATAAGCCATTTTTACAGTGAGAATTTTAAAAGGATTAGAGCAAATTGTAAGTTCTGTACACTTTATCTTTATAAGCTTCATTAATTACCTGAAAAGTAAATGCCATTTTTGTCCACATTCCAGAATTGACGTCACAGGAGTCAAGGCAATCGGCATTCCCAGGTGTGCTCTACCTATTCACCCCATTTTATCATAAAATAATAGCACTTAATGAAGAAAAATCATTAAAAAAATATAATGGATTTTCTTGAAGTACAGGAAAAAAATACCAGCATCTTTTCCACTATTTCAACAATATGAAATACCACATCTAAATCCTAAATTAATCTTTCCAATTAAAAAAAAATCTGCAAAAAAAAAGAGGCCATACCGAAGTATAAAAAAACTCCAAAAACATGTGGACATTGTCTGTCATTTGGTGTCCACAGTGAAAAAAAAATAAAAATATTGACTCCTCTATTCACCCCGAATATGTTATAAAAAAATAATAATACATGCTTAGAAATATTCATTTAGGCACGCACTTGAATATAAATATTCTTCAGGCATTATTAAGATTGAAATGCATTAAAACTGTTACCTTTTGAGGAATTTCAATCTCTTGCTGAGGAATGGGATTCGAAATGCTGAGATTTCGCAGTGCCTGCCGGTCAAGCACTTTGGCTGCCTTCACTCCACCCTTTGGACCCCCTTGCCCACTCATGTCTCGGGACCCACGGGACTGACTTCGGCCGACTTGGGATGGGCGCAGGATGGAAGCAATCCGTGACAATGCCGATGGGCCACCTGACCCACCACCAGTGTTCGAGATGCCTGAAGTGGTCACCACCATCGGAGTGACCTCGTGGGCCCCCGGTGCTGGCTCTGATGCCTTGAGCCCAACAGGGAAGGAGAGTGGCCTTGGCTGGATGGGTGGAGGAGCTTCAGGGGCCTTTCGCTGTGGCTTGAGGGCATCCACGGTCTGTACCTTACCCTCCTCCCCTCCCATTGCACTGGAGATGAGCTCCTTTGCCGTGGTGGATGACATGTCAAGGATTGGATCGCTTATGACGGGCCTCTTGCCCCCAGGGTGGGTCGCGGAGGAAACTGGTGAGGTCATGGGGGGGTTGATAACCCCAGCAGATGGAGCAGTGGTCGGAGGAGGGGGTGCAGAACGTGTTGGCAAGACGGCACTGTTTAAATTGGAACTTGGAGAGGAAGATTCAGGATTGGCACCTTGAATCAATATGCCATTGGGTGAAGGAGGGATTTTTGATGGGGAAATGCTGAAGCGCTTGAATTGACCACGAAGGTTGGTATTCAGCATTTCTTGCCCATTGGGCAGGAGTGTGGAGGTGGCACTATCACCACTCCCACTACTAGGGGACATGGATGATGAGGGCTCCACCAATACCCTGAGCCCTCCAGCTCCACCTCTTTTGCTCTTCTCCCTGTAAGGCAATGAAGCCAATGAAAGAGCGTAAAGCACATACAAATGGCATGAAATATGCAGTAGGATCAAGCATGACTGGGAAGAAGAAAACCTAATGAAGTGCCCCAGCAATTTTACATGAAATATGGGACTAAAGAAAATAACAGAAATTTCTCAAATCATGAGGCGGAGAATATTGAGAGCATTTTTATTTACACAGCTTATAAATATTTATCAATGATTTTCCTCGAGTTTTATAAATAACTGAGGCATCACATATTTTTATTCTCTAAATGATTGATGACTGAGATTAATTCAAGTTAAAATATTCTTCTCAAGAATACCATTTCAACTATTTACAGCTGATTAAGTAACTATTAATATTCTCCTACATTTTAAATTAAAACAAAGTCGAAATAAAAATTACTAAAATTTGTACATTATAAGTGATTTTCTCAGTGAAGAAAACTTGCTTACACTTTGGTAGGAAACATTTTTCTTATGGATGTGATGGAAAATTAAATGATAGGACTGAAATGTTTTTGCTAAATCATTACATACACAGATACCTGTTGTATTAATTAGATAGGCTACAGTTAAAACTGGACAAATGCTTCTTTCAAATCCAGAGTTAAATTTGGTATTAAATATATAAAATATTATTTACATGCCAACTACACTAACTACGGATATGAGTCAATTTCTATGTCTTTACAATACAATTATCTGGCTATACATGGATGCATTATGATTTACTTCTCAATATGACTAACTAACATACTTCATTGTAATTTTTGAGAAAATAAATACTAGAATCAAAGGCTTTTAGATTTTTCCATTCGCCTACTTGGGTCCCCATTTGAAAATATTAAGGGATATATCATTTGAAAAATCTTGCACAAAGTAGCACAAAACAATCTAGGCAAATGTGCCAGAGAAAGGGTAAACTGAAATAAGGTCGAGGATGAAGGATCATTTCAAGGCAGTTATAGGTTACAAACACTTATAAGCCATTCTAAGAAGACTGAAGTAGGAAATAGATGATAATGAGTACAGTTATGTATGAGTAAATAAAGAGAAACTCATCTCCAAAATGGCGGTATGAAGGGGAGCACACAGAAAACAATGAGGCGATAAATATATAATACCCAAAAATCCCCACCTCCTTGAAACTAAATAAAAATAAATGAAATATGGAGTATAAATCAACAGTAATAAAATTAACCATTGGAATGAAATCCATGACTCAAGGAATAATTATTGCCTTAAATGACACTTCATTTGATGCACCTAATCATAGTTTAAACCCCAAAAATCCATTGAATATAAGCATTTAGAAGATCATATTAGATTATTGGCTGCAGCAAGCTTTGCTAAGCACATCAATGAACATTGAACGTTAAACATTAAAAGCACATAGTGAAGCATGAGGACAATATTTTAGTCAATGTGAAAAAGAACATTAAAGCATTTCCACCAATGAATAACATATCTGTACAGAATGTACATTAACTGAATAACTTGTCCAAGGACGGTGTTAGTTAAAATTATTTAATTATTTCCTTAATATGTTGCTCATAAAATCCAGACAAAATAGCATCATGCAACCACCAAAAACATACACACATGCAAATCAAGACTAGTAAAGAAACTGTCTTAAACAGAAAGGAAAAGTTTGACTTGTTAGTTTAAACTTCACAAATGCAGAATACTATGCACGCTCAATTGATTCAGGAGTGTCATATATACAGTTAATATCACGTTTAAGGTCCATGGGAACTTCATAAATGTGAGGGGGATTAATATCCTCCTTTGAGATCATAGGTCTGGGCCCTGAAGAATATTTGGATGGTTTACTATGGGGTAAATTTGTTTTCTTAGCACTTCTTTCCTTGTGTGGTGGCATTGGTTTACTTTTGGCAGTATGAAGATTCAGGAATTTATTACAAGCCACGCCTGAAGCGTATGGATTTCTTGGTGAATGAATAACAACAAGACTTTGTTTTGATCTTTCGGCGTTTGCCCCCAAATTCTGCCTCTTGTCTGCCAAGAGTGACATGTGAGCAATGCCTTGG